>NC_028355.1:998308-1025366 GCF_000741045.1 Vigna radiata var. radiata
TAAGTGAGATTGAATATTCATTAGAGCTTTAAGGGCAACCCCCAAGACTGAGCTACCTATATTCATTCCAGAACTTAACTCAAATCTCACCTAGAGATTGATACTTAACTCTTTGATTCACCTTTCAAACAATACCAACTTCACTTACTTTGATTTCTCAATTGTTAGACTTTTTGATGTTAGATTGATTCAATTGCATACACATCTTACTTAGTTAAGTCATACAATACTAAAAAGGAATTATACAATATAAGTAACAAATCATACATGAATCATACATCAAAGTACAATAAACAATACAACAATGCATCACAATTCAATTAAAACCGAAGCAATGAAAGTAACTAAGGTGATCTAAACCTTGAAACCAGAGAGGTCCACGACTTAGTTGTGGACATTTTCACAACTTGTGGAATTATCACGAAAGGAACAGATTTGAAACAGAGAAGTCCACAGGCGGATTGTGGATTAGTACACGGGTCGTGGAATTGTGCAGATTTTCTGCAGAATTTTGAGGAACTCACACCCTCAAAATCTGTTTTAGGTCCTTTGGTTAAATTCTAACCTTCCTAACACGAAGTAGGGATGATTTTGGACTTGTTTGAGGTTTAACACAGGTTCCCTAACACTAATTCTAAAGATTATGCATAGATTTTAGTTCCAATTCAACTATTTCATGAACTTAGTAACTTGAATTTTGATTTACCACTTTGCACATGCTTTTGACCAGTTTGATGACACTAACAAGTCAAAAATAACATGCCTAGACTCTCCCAACATAATACAAGTGCCCTTGACCCCAATTTCTCAAATTCACTACCTCACTTCCTCTCAAGGAATCTAGAACCTTACCTAAACACTTGGTTTTCTATCATATTAACAATATAACAGAATTTTCCACTTCAACCACTTCCAACATGTCCAATCCAAGCAATTTAACACATCTACATTCAATTCATAGCATCACACATGATTCATACCAATTCATAAGCATCAATTTTACAATTTCACAATTCGACATACATGAACATTTGATTCAACATGCAAAATTTCAAATTCCAAAATTCCAAACAAAACCCCCAAATTCCTGCAACCTAAATTCCCAAAACAAAAAAAAAAAAAGAAATCCTAAGCTTCCCTTACCTTTACACGCACGACCAAGCTTACAAGATGATTCAACTAGCCCCTTGCACCAAGAGAAACTTAAAATACCTAAAAAGCATCATTTGGTGATGGAATACAATTTCTTAGAACCTAATCAAAATTAAAATTGAAAGGATGCACAATGGGTTACATGCAATCAGATTTATTGCATGATCAAAACCTAAAATGAACTGAAAAAGGGAAAAACACTTACCAGAGGAAAACGCTAAATTGATCGGTGGGATTTCGAGCTCTCAACGCTAGGAATCCTTACACACTTCCTGATTGTTGAGAAGATGATTTAGTGAAGGAGGATTTAAGAGAGAAGACAGAGCACAAAGAAGAGGATTTTGGCCATTAGAGAGAGAAAGTGTTTTTCTGAAAAATTGAGTTAGGAATTGTTCTACAGTTCTATTTATGTTTTAAAAAATATATATAGATATTTTTGGGTTCTCACATTTAGACTTTTTTTTTAATTAAACTTTAAGTTTTAAGTAAAACTTTTTATTCTTACATTTTTAACTTGCTAATGCTAATAAAAGGTAACAAATTTTCCTTTGTTGGTGATGATTACATTTTCTCCATCTTTCAATTTTGTTTTCTTAATTTTTTAATGAAAATTATAGGAAACTATTATTCTTCTTATTCATATTAAGAGTCCGTGAAGATAAAGAAAAAAAAAATAGTAAAAAAGCAATCCTTAGGCATCATTGTAAAAGAAAATCGAATAAAACCACGTCACACCCAACTTAGTTAAAAAAAAAAAAAAGTAAATCCACTTAGCACCCAATTTAGTTACAAAACATTTTGTTTGGTAACAAATTTAAACCTCTAATTTATCATGTCTTTGATTTCTACATCAAACCGATAAATAATGTAAATTAATTAGTTTAAATAACCTAAAAAAGTTTACTTGGCAAAGTAATTCAAAGCATCTATTTCTATTAATAACAATAATGATAATACTAATAATAGTTATTATTATTATTATATCAATGTTATTATTAACCATTTTAAATATTTTATTGTCATAACATTACAATGGAAGCTTTTTATTATAATAAGCATATCATATATTATATGAACGTTTTTTAATTAAATAAAAAATTAAAAATGATATATCAACAATCTTCTCATGTAAATTGATGCACGGTTGAGTGAAAAAAAAAATGTGTTTTGAAACATTAGACACCATCAATAATGGGAAACATGGTCATGCATGCCAAAAAAATGAAAAAAAAAATCATCCAAAAAAAAAAATTACCTCAAGAGTCAGATTCTCTCAATTGGAGAGTCACGTTTAACTTTTTGTACAAATCATGATCAATTGGAGCATGACTTGGATAAAAATGATAAAAAAAGTTATCATTATTGTAGTTATTTTGATTATTTGGAGAATTATAAATCATTGTATATTTTAGGATCCAATAACGTATCTTTTTATTCTTTTTCAAATTAATGCATTAGTTCATACACTAAAAGTAGATCTAAGAAGTATATAAATAATATTGTCTTTTATTTTTTTGTGTTAAAATTTTTCAATATTCAAACTAGAAAGGGTATAGTATTTTCATTTATGGATGTAATATGACAAATTTCATCTCTTAATTGACTTAAGATGAATCTAAAAATGTACTAAGAGATTATCTTAATTTAGCTTCATGTTTTGGTGTTTTCAGAAGAAGTCGAATTTTTTAATTTTTTTAAAAATACATACCTCTATTTATGCCAAGTTTATAAAAGACATTTATATTTTATAACATGAGGGAGGAATTTTTTTGTTTCTCATTATCTTTTAAATCAATCACTAGTTTTGTAGAATTTTAGAAAGAGATGACACAAGTATTTATGTTTTTGTTTTCATATACAGTTTAAAATTTCTCATAAAAAAATTATTATATTAAAAATTATATAATTTAGTTTTTATTCATAAATAAAATATAAGTGATTTAATGTTTTAATTTTATATATATACAATAGATATAGTTTATTTATATCTTAGAAATAAATTTGATGTGATTTTTCATATTTTACATTCTTTACTTTATTTTTCCTTTTAAAAAAATTATATTTAAAAATAAATAATTGATAGATTTTAAAATGGGAACCTAACTTATAACTTCTATTTCTTAAGACCTAATCTAACCTTAGAAGATATAAAAGTTAATCTACGTTACTAGTAATAATCTTCCAAATTTAAGAAAATTAACAAAACAACAAAGATAAAAGGACTTCTTTTGTGTACAAATTTGACAAGTTTCATAGTGACGATTTTTTTCATCTGCATAAGTTTCCCAGACAAGTTTTAACATACTATAATTCATTTCATACGTACCATTCTTTTCTTAATTTAAATCAATTTTCTCTTATAAACATAATCATTTTCCATTTGAATACCAAATCTGGAAAACAACGACAATCCGCAACCATCTAGCATGTTAACGTTTGGTTGATGATTTTATAATTTCTCTTTTTTTTTTTAGATTTTTCAGAAGATTTTTAAAATATTATAAATTTTATAATTCCAAAGATATTATTAAATTCAACACGGTTTCTAGTTGAAATCAATATTACTTTAAATAGATAAGCAAAACAGGCACTTAAAGCGTATACTCTACTCTAAACTTAAATAAAAGTTATATATAAGATAATAATAGTTAGATAATATTTTTTTATATTTACGTGTATTATGTAATTGGTTTAAAATTATTATATAATTAATAATAATAATTACATGAATCAAGAACACATAAATAAGATTTAAATATTATAAAAAAAAATTATTCTAAATACCATTATTATATATATATATATATATATATATTTAAAAAAGAAAACTCTTTAAAGTTGTGTAAAAAGATAGAGACACGTGTTTTTTTTCTTTTCTCTATTTATATCACGAAAGTTTGTGGTTCTTAATTACTTGGCCTTTTTTATATTGAAAAGACGTGAGAGAGCAAATCAATGAGACAGACATTTTTGACAGTGTTACAATTAAAATTTCATATACAATTATTACACAACTTATTTAAAATTTCAAGTAAACTTTATCTTTTTCTAGTTTACTAATTTAAACATAACGTGCATTATTAAAATAAATTTATTAAATGGTTCTTTATAAAAAGTTATTGTAGAAAATAACTTTCCTGCATTCAAATTTTCATTAAAAACAACACATTTTGAAAACTGTCTGAACTAGTGGCCACAACTCCACCTGCTACTGTTTAGGAGCAATAATTTTTCTGGTTTTGACGTCAACTTCTTATGATATTTTCGTTGTCAAGTTTCAATTCTTGTCTAAAACAGGTTACAGTCTTTCAACACCTCTTTCTCAACCATCTTCTTCCATAAATATATGCACAGACACAACCATTCTCAAAAACAACCTACTTTATTCTTCTGCAAAACATCATATGGAAGACCTCAGTTTCTTTTTCGGAGTCATAGGTAACACACAACAACATAGTACACTCTCACATTTTCCCCAATTTCTTTGACAGTCTTGGTTTATGCTCCCAAAAGGGTGTTTCATTAATTCATAAACACAAAATAATGACTTTTCTTTTCTTTGTTTTGATGCAGGTAACATCATCTCAATTCTCATGTTTCTTTCTCCTGTGTCAGTTCTCTCAAACCTATTCTACTCCTCAACAATTCACCTTTTATTACTTTCCTCTCTCTTTATATTATATATATATATATATATATATATATATATATATATATATATATATATATATATATATATCTGATGTGTATTGCTAAATGATGCAGACCAACATTTTGGAAAATAACGAAGCACGGATCCACTGAAGATTTCTCAAGCCTTCCATACATTTGCACATTGCTTAACTGTTCTCTGTGGACTTACTATGGAATCATAAAATCTGGAGAGTACTTAGTGGCAACTGTTAATGGTTTTGGCATCTTGGTGGAGACAATCTATATCATTCTATTTCTCATATATGCACCAAAAGGGATTAGGGTATGTTGTAGAATGTTATAATCTTATTGTTCAAAAGATTTGATGTTAAAATTCTTACTGATATTGAAGAATAATGAAAAGCACAATAAAGCAGTTTCAATAGTTCAACTCACAGAATTATTAAGTTGTGATAGATACATATTAATCTGATTCGATTTCAGGCTAGAACTGCTATTCTGGCTGTGATTTTGGATGTGGTGATCTTTGCAGCAGCAGTGACTACAACCCTTTTAGCTTTGCAAGGAGATTCTCGAAGTAGTGCAGTTGGTACTATGGGAGCAGGTTTGAACATTGTTATGTATTCTTCACCTCTTTCTGTGATGGTAAGTTTCACCAAATCTAGTTTTCTATCTCTATTTTCTTGAATTCATACACAGAAACTGGTATCCAAATTTCACACACAAATTCAAACTTACATGTGATTGATTAATATTCACTCCTACCTTAAATATAAACCAGTTTCTTTATAATTCAAATTTAGTTGATGCAACATAAATAGGCAATCTAATGTTGTTTCTGATTGAAGGATTCGATTATTTAAAAGGTTTTTTTCTCTTATGTTTTTGGAGAAACCTCCAACATGTCCTTGTTCATGATACTCTTTCTCTTTGGTTTCTTTATATGCATTTTCTTCTTTATGGAATTCGTGTCCCACTGGTCATAGATTTTTTGAACAGCATCTCCCACTTGCTCATATCAATCATGGTTTTTTGTTGGATTAGATCCAGCACGTGATAAATAGCATTTCACCTACTAGTTACACTACTGACAACTACATCATACCACACCACTGACAATTGCATATATATATATATATATATATATTAGAAATTTGATGTAAGAAATGAATGATTTTTGTTTTTCTTAACTACTAGAAGATAATTAACTGTGTTATTAACCTAGAATGGGATTCATTTTGCTTTTTTAAGTTATAACTATTTGAGTTTTCATTCTTTTAATTCTTGTCTTCTTATATATATATTTTCAGAAAACAGTAGTTACTACAAAAAGTGTGGAATATATGCCATTCTGGCTTTCATTTTTCTTCTTCCTAAACGGTGGCGTTTGGTTGTTGTATGCTGTTCTTGTTCATGATGTTATCCTCGGGGTAAGTTTGCACTCTCATAAATTTAATTCTATAATATGAGTTTATTAATATTTATAATAACTATCTAAAAATGAGTAAACTGTGATTTCTAAATATATAAAGAAAACTTGTTTTTAGAAATTGAATTAAAAATGTCAAATAATAATGAGTATTTTGTTATATTGAAAAAAAAGGTGCCAAATGGTTCTGGATTTTTGCTGGGGACGATACAACTGGTGCTATATGCAATCTACAGAAATGGTGGAAAAGAAGCTTCAAAGAACAGATTGGAAGAAGGGTTGCAACATGAACCATTGATCTCACAGCACAGGGCCACCTAGTTTGCTTCGACTTTTATGCAACCTTCATCATTTCACCTTTTTTCTTTCTTTATTGTTTCATCTTTTCAAATTATATATGAAAAAGTAATTCAATCTTCAATTGCTTTCTTAATTAATCCAAAGAGTTTTTCAAACAGAGACATGTGAGATAAATGTTATGTTTTTTTTTTTTTTTTTAATATGTCACAGCTATTATATAGACAACTACAGTTTACATCTAATCAATGTTAAATTTTGTCACTCTTTTTCTATATATGTAAGAGGAAAGTTTCTTCAGTTTTATATTATTGTTATTTAACTTTTTTTTTAAATTAATAAGAAAATTAAGAATATCTCATCTTCTATTTGCATTTCATTATTGGATTTTCATGTTTTCAGTTTTTAAATGGGATACACTATTTATTTTATATAATTAATAAAAGAAATTCTAAATGTATAAATTAGTGGTATCTACGTCCGATAATAGTATAATAACACGTCTACTTGTGAGTGTGAGTTACGATAATAGTATAATGACACGTTTATGTATGAGTTACGTTCAGTATGTCACTTAAATTTAAAGTAAAAAAGTGTTAAAATATAATTATTCATTTATGTATTTATAAACTATATTTTTTTAATTAATATTTATATTTAGAGTTGTAATGAGATAAGATCGAATCTAGTTGATAAAATTGTCAGAAATGGGATAAGATAAGAAAGAGGGTACGGATTTGAACCACACCATGTCCTTTATCCATTTTATCTTTCTTCCATTTGTATTTCATTTTTTTTTTCTTTATATCATGTGAGAATAGATATACTTATCAATTAGCTTTTAAAAAATATCCAAAAAAAATTAAATAGTTAAAATTAGTTTATATAAATTAAAGTCAAAATTTAGAAAAAAAGTTAAATGATTCTTTTTACAAATTAACATAGTTTTAATTTACAAAAAAGTTTGTGATGGTAACCAATAGGCTATAATTACTAAACTATCACAATTAATAATAATTAAGCTTAAAGTGATTTGTAAACAATAATATTTTTTAAAAATTAAAAAAAAAGTTAGAGGGGAATTTGATGACTAAGTTGTTGAAAATTGATAAACCAATAAATGCAAACAGCAACAGAGTCATCATTAGTTTTAATTGAGCATAAAAATAAAATTAAAAAAAAGAAATATTTTCCCCTTTTTCCTACTTTTATTTGAAATTGGATGATTTTAAATACCAATATCTAATTATCAACACTCCACCTTTATAAGAGTCATATAAGGTTCTTTATTATGTAAATGCTTATAGCGGTTGTTTAAAGTTAAGTAATATCTTTTAACCAAAATTTATTCTTAGAGCAATGACATTATATAATTATATATAAGGTTACCCTATTTTCGTAAGGTATTTTCAATTTGATCCTCTTCTTTTAAATATTTTCAATTGAATTCTTATAAATGCTAATTTCAAACAAATTAACTCCTGCCGTTAAAAATCGTTAACGATGTTAAAATTGTGCAGAGGTGGGTAGATAACGTGGTTAAAATTCTCCTTTTGAGGTGTTAAAATTATGCAGAGGTGTTCAAATTTTTCCCATTCTCCTCTGCACAATTTTAACACCTCTGCACAATTTTAACACTTCAAAACGAGAATTTTAACCACGTCATTTACTCACCTATGCACAATTTTAACACCGTTAACAATTTTTAACGGCAGGGGCTAATTTATTTCAAATTAACACTTATGAGGACTCAATTGAGAAGGTTTAAAAGAAAGGGACCAAATTGGGGATGCCTTACGAAAATAGGAACGCCTAAATAGTTTTAACCTATATATAACTACAGTTGTTTGAGAATAAATAAATAAAAAGATTTTTTAAAATTTTTAAAATTGATGAAGATGATGTTTTAAGTAATAATTTTTCTTTTCCGAAAAACTTGTGAAATTAACTTAAATACTCTAGTAATTTTAACGTGTGACATTACAAAACCACACCAGCAACAATCCAATTATTAAGCATAGACTATATATCATTAAAGGAGTAATACATTGAAGGAAATTTTGTTAGGATGGTATAGGTATTATCTTTTATTTAGCTTTTTGTGGGTGTTATATTTAAAAATTACTCCTCCTTTAACAGTTTTTTCAAGTTATTGCTTTAGTCTAGTTAATTAGATATTTTAGGGTTCATTGTCTTCAACTGAGAAGTGGTGTTAAAAGTTAAATTAATATCTCATTAGGTTTTGTAGTTTCCTAGCGATTTAAGAAAAGATGAATCAATGATATTAATGATATTAATGTCAAA
Source organism: Vigna radiata var. radiata (assembly GCF_000741045.1). Lineage (NCBI taxonomy): Eukaryota > Viridiplantae > Streptophyta > Magnoliopsida > Fabales > Fabaceae > Vigna > Vigna radiata. The sequence goes on from NC_028355.1 coordinate 1,007,145, forward strand.
TGCTCGTCTTAACAAATATCAAATTTTATTAAAACAAAACTTTAAATCTAATTTAATTTTATAAAATTAGATTGTAAGATAATATTTATATCTATTTATATATTTATATATATTGTGAATTAACTTTATGTATAATCAATATAAAACTTTGAATCGTGAATATAATATAATATGATCCTCATATTCAAAATATCATATTAAATAAAAATAAAAAAGTTAAATATTTTATATATAAATTTATTACCTCAAGATTTTATACTGGACTTTCATTTGGTGCTGTATCTTTCTAATTAAAGAAATTGAATGAAGTTATTAAAGGAATTTTTTAAGTTCTTTATCGAAGGATTTTGTAAGTGATTATTACATATGTCATTTTCTTTTCTAAAAGCAACTTACGAAAATTGTTGTGAAGTAATTGCGGTTAAACTCTAACCTCAATTTCTAAAGATGTTTGTTCTTGAAATGGTGAAAGGTTAGAACATTGATATGCAACTGTTTTGAAGGTAGATTACACATGAGACCAAATTGTTAACATTCTTTCCATTTTAGCCTAGATTTGATTAATAATATCATGTGTGAAGTACTCAATCAACAATGTTTCTTGCTTTTAAGTGTACTTTTCAAATCACTTTATACAACTTGGTGAATTATGATTAATCTTATAACCAGGAATGTACACAAAGTGAATGGTTAATAATGGTACAACATTTGTTTTTCTTTGTTTTAATCATTTGACATAATACCTTGAGAAAGATATTGGACAATGGCCTTGTTTATATTGGTTTTTTTGAAATTGATGTGCAACATTATTGTCCTACCTTAAAGAACTTGGGTTTTACTAATTGGGTGTTTGAAATTCTCCTAATTTTTTTGTGTTGGTCATTCTATATAAGATATCAATGTTGGGTTTATTGAGGAAGGAAGTTCACGTCTGAGTCGCTTATCAAGATCAATTATTGACTTTGATACTATTGTTGGATTTACTAGGGGAGGAGACTCACTCGAGTGACACAAAACCAATGAGACCTGAGTCCAATCACATTAGGAATTGATACCTCTCTCAATCCAAAACCTTACGATAAGGATTTTATGACTTTTCATTTTGATGTGATGTTTCACTTTTTCATTTCTATATAATATGAAACTTAAACTTATATTTGGATTATTAAAAATCAATTCGATTGTAATTTTTTTTTTCTAAACATCTGTTTAGTTGTGAACTCTTTGATAACAATGAGATCAAATTCTGACTATTTTGGATAAGATGATCATTAGTTTGCTGAAGTTGAACACTGAGTTAAGAATTGTTTGAATCTTTTTAAAATTAAGCTTCATCTTATATATTATGAACAAGATTTAATTAATATTTTCTCAACACACTTTATTTTAATCAATATTTTATTCTTGACTCATAGGTTTTAAAACGTTACAATAAAAATTGATATTATCAATGATTAAAATTCATTGGTGATGTTTAAAATCTATTGATAAATTAAATTAATAATGTTTATTGACGGTAAAAAATCCGTGAATAAAATCGTTATCGGTAAACATCACGATTTGATTCTTCTTCTTCGTTATTCTTTTTCTTCTTTGTTTTAGGGTTTCATTTTTTTTATTTATGCTTTTTTCAAGCAAAACAAAATCAAATTTTCCTACCCATATTGTCATTCACTGCCAAATTTTTGGATTTTTAGCCCAATGACACAAATCTATTTCATATGCACCACCTGACGATGGAGTTGCTAGTTTTATGGTGAGTGAATTGGTTATAATGGTGGAGATGCAAGTGGGTGTTGCTCAAATGGTGGTGAAGCATGTGGATCTGCATTCTTATTGTGACACAATGGAAGCTCTCCAGCGAGTGCATGGTGCGTCATCTACTCGCGATCTTCGCCAAGTGCTGACGTGAGAGCTACCAGTGTCTGTTATAGTTTCTATCTATATCGTTGTTGGTGGTTGGAGGTGTTGCGAGTTGTGGCCGTGAGAAGAGATCCAATGAGGTGTTGCGGGTTGTGTCATGGTTCTATTTTTGGAGATGAAGATGAAGATCCTAGGTGTTGTGACTATGAGAAATTAGAGATAACGAGGGATACATCACATTTTTTAAGAGAATAGAGATGAATAAAAAATGTTGGACGCAAGATTTGAGTGAAAAATTTGTCACTTTTTTTATCGACAAATTTTTTATCGATAAATGAAATATACATTATTAACCGATTTACTAACAAAAAAATTCGTCAGTAAACGAAACATACATTATCAACATATCCATCAATAAATAAATTGAGTTCTGATAATCTTATTAACAAAAAATCCTTCAATAATACATTTATTGATAATTAAAATTTTAAATTATTTTTATAAAATTTATTGATAAGTTAAATTTATCAACGAATTTATTTCCATTGATAAAAATTTCATCCATAATTTCATATATTTTGTGAAATTCTACTTTATAAACCCTGAACTCAACTAAACTTATTTCTTATTTCAAACATTAGAAAATTAAGTTAAAGTTAATCCATTATTATGCACACATTTTTATATCAGCTTTAGTAATCTTAGACGTTAAATTCATCATTATATTAAATGTGACGATATTATTATAATTAAATATATATAAGAAAATGTAGCTAAATTAACCGAGTTTATTTTAATAATTATCAATTAAATATAATCCGTTTATTAGACACATTACAAATACATTACACTGAATAGTTTGGTTTTCTATATAATTTAATATAAGATTTAAGCAAAAAAAAAAATTAAAGTTATTATAGTGTATTTTTTTATTGGAAATTATTTAGAGAATTTGTATTGTATTCCACACAAAAGAAAAAGTGCAAAAGTCAATCTCGATATTATTAAAAATATTTATGAACATTCGTGGAGTAGATACCAATTTTTAATATAGTCTAATACTTCTAATACGACATTAAGTTTTTAGTATTTCTTTTGGTAATTTTAATACGAGAAAAATGTTAAGACCATTAATGTGAAATTAAGACTTGCTGTTAGCTAAGAGTTAAAGTTTATGAGATTATAACACGATACTGTTTATTTGATCTTCTTCAAAAATCATTAATAAATACAACTTAAATACAAAACGTAAAAGTTATTCCATATTTTAAGCTTTTTCCAAATAAGTTGTGAATAAAATAAAATAACTTTATATACATGGGAAATAATGAAAAACTAAAGAAATTAAAAATTATATAAGAATCAATTTAAGTAATATTTAATTGAATATGCGATTTATCTCGTAACTATTATTTTTCTAACCATTTTTTTTATGAATCATATTACTTTCAATGAAATTTAACCTCTATAATCATTTTTTAATTTAAGCATATGTAAATTAATTTTCCAATGAATTTTAATGAGCAGCAAAGATTCACGAAACAATCCACAACAGTATTTATGTGTATACATATTCGTAAATATTTTAATATTACTGACAATTTAGCTAGAAATAATATAATAATATTTATTATTCAGTAATTTAAATTGTTTTTTTTTTTTTAAATTGTGATCCTGTTGATTATAAAACAGAGTTTTGTAATGTGCTTTGCTAATTGTTTTTAAGTTACACGAAGCACACCACTTTCACGTGCGTAGATTTTGGGCCAAACAATATAGGCCTTAGAGTTATATGTTTAGAGTATGGAAGCTTCTTTCTGCACCACCTTTTATATATATATATATATTACAATTTGAAACTTAAAAATAATTTTAAAATTAAGTCATTTTAAAGTTAAAAATACTTTTTAAATTATAATTCAAAAATTATTTTTTATTTTTAGATCACACAATTTAAAAATATTTTTTTATTTTTAAATTATATGATATAAAGTCGTTTTTAATTTTCAAGTTATAAAAATTTAAAAATTATTTTTTATTTTTTTCATAATGTACTATTAAAAAAATAAAATGAAAAATTAAGAAACGCATATGCTGTTACTATATCTAATAATCTTATCTTAGAAGTTAATATACGGTTGAAATGCTTCTTTTTCTTTCTATGAAATGTTTTATAAAGATAAATTTTTATATGATAATTAACTCATAAAGTGCCATTTAAAAAATTTTGAAATTAGAACAAAAAAGTTTCCTATAGTTTTTTTTTGAAGTTTATTAACACAAACTAATTTCACTTACAATATTTTGTGAGTAATTTTTGTTTTACGAATTTTTACAGATACTATGAATTATATTTAGAAACTACAAAGTCAATATTATCTTGTTTTCCAATCTCTTTGTAATTTTATCTATAGTCTTTTATGATTTAGTAATGATGTTCTTGAGTAAAGATATTTTGACAATAGTAATAAATAAAATTAGTAATTCAAGTATTAATGTCACATATATTTATATTGTTAATTACATATGTATATAATATGCATTGACCTTGAAAGTAAACTCATATCATTCTCAATTTTAGTTTAATCGTTTTGTAATGTTATTATCGATTTAGATATTCTTTAAAAATGTGAGGTAATTAATCATTGAGCCAAGATATTTTGTGTTGAGAGAACTATTATAGCCACTAATTAGACACAATTATTCAATTAATCTATCATTGATGGATTAAGTTTCTTTAAATAAAATTTTAAACTTAACAATATAAATAGAAAAGATCATTAAAATTAAAAATTACTTAAAAATTACCAATTTTTTCTAATAAATATTTATTAAAAATTTTACCGTTAGATCAAATTAAATAATTTAACACTATCTCGTAAACTAATAATTTATATTTATTCTAGAGAAACTATTCTGCCACCATACATATGTTTTTTTTTTTTTTATCAATTTTGTATGGAAATATAGATTTGTATTCAATTTACAAATACATAATTGAACACACATTTTTAATGAACTTTATTTTTTTAATTTAATTTTACTAAAAAATATCTCTCTCTCTTCAAAAGAAAAAAAGACTGAAATTACACCTGGGCATAATAATTCAAGACAATAGGTGACACAAAAAAGAGAAATGTGGGTTGGTTAGGGTTCATCAGCTTTTAAATTAGGATTAAAAGCCTATGAATTTGTTAGTCAACGAAACAAACATAGGCTTACCTAGATGTTAGAATGAGTCCATTTTCGATATCTTAGCTCAATAATGATTATTTATTTTAATTTCGGTAAAAATATAGAGAAAAAAACAGTTTAACCCAAAAATTAATAAAATTTATTATATAAAAATTATTTATTTTATTTTTGATAACTTTTTTCAAATAACTAATTAGTCCGTTTTAAATATACATACTAATAAAACAATGATACATAATTAATTATAAAAAATGTTAAAATATCGTAATCTTTTTAATAATGCAAACTTGTTTTCTGCTATTGCCATATCAACCTCATCACCATCTTATGATTTATTACCATCTCCTTCCTCAATTTGTCTCTTCCTTTTGGATCTACTTTGCAAAATTAATCACCACCAACAATGACAAACAATTCCACCTTTTTCTTTGAAATGAAAATTGTTCAACAATCACTCATTACTAAATTATTACAAGTAAGTTGTCATATATAAACAATAATTAACTTTCTTTCTCATTTCATAAAAATACCTTAATGAAATTGTAAAAACTTTAGAAATTAAATATGTAAGATTAATTTTTTTAAAATACGTCGGTTTTAGAATTTCACATATTTGTGTCTATTATCAAAGATTTGATGTTTTATGTTAGACATATATATGATATTTTTGCATTATGTAACAATGTGATGTGAATACGAGTGAGTGGTAAATTTACATTAAACAAAATATTTAACGTAAATTTACATCAAACATAGTGAGACTCAACGTAAGCTTGTGTGTGTGTGTTTTTTTTTGGATAATGATATTTAGATAATATTTTTTTGACAACATTTGAACATTGATTAAGTGTCAATCTGTGATTAGTCAAAAATTATTTCACAATCAATAATAATAATCATAAATAATATTGTGGAATAATTTTTAACCAATCACAGATTGATACGTAATCAATGTTCAAATGTTGTCAAAAAAATGTTGTCTAAATATCATTATTCTTTTTTTAATATAATTGGTTTTGGTGTAAATCAAAAGCTTAAAATAAAAAAAAATACAAATATTAATTTACATACAATAATGAATTATAGTGTTATGAAATCACAATTTGAATAATCGTGTAAATAGTAAAACCACCAAAATACAATAAATCTTAGCATATGAAAAATAAAGCTATAAAAATAAATAAATTAGAAGCACAAAATTAGACATTCATTGTGTTTGAGATCCCCAAAAGCGATAAAAATGAATGAATGAGAAAAGAAGGGACAGAAATTTTAAGAAATTATAAAAATTAAGAATCTTAATTTAAATAGTTTTACATTAAAATATTAAAAGTATGACTTAAAACTTAACATTTATATCAAACTGTATGTTAGTCTAACATAAAAAAGTTCTAATTATTTATAAAAATATCACTTGATAATTTTTCTTTTGATTTTTCTTTAAGTCGAACGTCATGACGTGAAAGGTTAATTCAACACCAATAATATTTAGTCCTTGTCATTTATAATTTCTAAATAAATTATTAAAATATCTTCACCACAAAATTATTCTATTTTAATAAAGTTGTAATTAAAAAGGTTTTCATATATTACGTACTAGTATTTCGAATAAAACTCTTCGAAATACTTTTCTTGAAAGACATTTTCCTAATTTAAAGTAATAAATATTTTGGAATAAATTAAAATATTTTGAAAGCGTATATTAAATGAATCAGAAAAAAAAAATTTACAAACTAGGAGCAAAATTGTTGAGTACTAATAGATAAAATAATTTTAACTTATGATTCAATTGTAAATTACGTAGTAGTATGATAAATTTGTTGATTCTTTTTACAATAAATATTATAAAAGACATACAAACAATGACAATATAAAACGTCATATACTAATTAAGTATATCCCATCATTCTACAATATACCTATTATCAATCTTAATATTTATAAGAAATAGAGCAACAAATAAAACGAAATAATATAAACAAATGAAACTTCATCTATTGCCGTGTACATACGTCAAATTGACCTATTTATTTCTTTAGTATAAGGCTAAAATAATAATAATAATAATAATAATAATAATAATAATAATAATAATAAACTCACTTAAGTTTGATAATTTTTAAATCACCACCATTGAGTTCAGCCAAATTGATCCTACTATTAGCAAACTTATAATTATATATGATTTTTCCTGACATTATTACAAAAAGAGGCATAAACAATATTTTTCTTTATCATAAATAGTATCATTTTTAATCATTATTTACGCAAGTATTATCTATTGATAAACAATGTTTTTGAAAAAATATCATCTATTGTTAATCACTAGATAACATTTTTTTTTTCTAAATGCAGTTTATTGATAAAATGTTTTAAATTTTTTTAATAAATATTGTTTTTTCAAACTTACACTTTATTGGTTTTATGTAAAAAAATATAAAATATTAAAAAAATATATAAAAGATAAAGGTTTAAAAAAATGTTTATTATTTTAGTGTATGAAAAGAGTATATTTTATTGACAATTTTGTAGTTTTATAATATTATTTCTTTCTTTATAAATAAATATTTAGGATTAAATATGTTTTCAGTTTCTTAATTATCAAATATTTTTGGATTTGGTTTCTTCTCCAAACTTTTTTTAATTTTCATCATTTTTCTTAATGAAATCGTAATATTTAGTCATCGAAAACTAATGATGTTAACTTTTGCATGATCTGGCTAACAGCGTGTCACATTTCCACGTGTCCTTCTTCAGCACAGGCTCCCCAACACCGATATGGTTCTTTCTCCTCCTCCACCACCACCACCTTCCCCTTCAACTTCGTCCCCATCAACCTCTTGCGAAAGTTGTCGCTGCCAACCGCGACAGAACCCAATGTAACAACCCTAAATCACATTTCAGAGAAGAAACACATCCACGCAAATCGCAACACCATTGCAAGCTTCGTCTTCACAGGAACTCTTCGCACACCATGACGTCTTCTCCTTTGCGCAACCATCGCACTCCCAATTTGCAAACCCTAATAGTAAAGAGACAATCTCCAAATCGCTTCTCATAGAAACTTGCAAACAAAGCAAACCCAAAAACTCATACAACACTATTGCAATCGCACAACCTAGTCTCAAACTAGGTTTGTTCCTCCTCCTTCGCCTCACTACAAACCTACAACGGGAAAAGAGAGGAAAACTCAGAAAAGAATGATGAAAATAAATGGTTACTGTGAGATTAGGGCAGATCGCCATTCCAATGGTGGCACGATTCTCTATTTTGTGATTTGGGAACATTGTGATTAAGGTTTGTTAAATTGAGAATTTTTCTATGCGAGGGAGAAGACAAAGATGTGAACTTGCGTTTCGCGATTTAAGATTGTGAGTGGGAAGACAGTGGCACAATTTCTGGATGATCGTCGACGTAGTGGAGCGAGAAAAAACCCTATCACTATTAGAGAACCTATGCTGAAGAAGGACACATGACATGAAACGTGACAACTGTTAGCCAATGTAAGTTAATGCCATTAATTTTTAAGAACTAAATGTTAAAAGAAAATGATAATAATGAAACAAAGTTTGAAAAAGAGTAATGAAATAGGCCCAATAACAAGAGGCCCAAAAGCCTTTTCTTTAGAAAATAGAAAAGTGAAACACGTGGACANAGAGAGAGTTTTCCAGAAACTCCAAAACACGTCTGATGCAGTGATGGTAGAGAGAGAGAGGCTCTGAAGGGCGACTCCGTGAAGCTAGAGAGAGAAGCCACCGTAGATGAACCGGAAGGCTGCTGTTGCAAGAGGCGTAAGAGAGAAAGAGATAGATCGTGATGTGAGAAGCACGAAGAGGTGAGAAACTCCAACTTTCATTATTCAGTTATGATTTTACAGTATGTGTGTTTCTTATATTCTGAATGTACTGAAAACTAAACAACCAACTAAAGGAAGGGAAAAATCTAACCTTTTAAAGGTTAGGCTCAAGGGTACGGGAAAACTAAAAACTACTCATAACAGAAAACAAACTACTCATAACATAAAACAAACTCTAATAGCCTCCCTTTAAGCTGGATTGTGTATATTTACCAATCCAAGCTTAGGAACAATAAACTGAAAACGAACACGGTGAGGGAATTTAGTAAAAATGTCCGCAAGTTGTTCGTTAGAACGAATAGGCAGAAGGTGAAGGAGATTTGCTTGAATCTTCTCACGAACAACATGACAATCGAGTTCAATGTGTTTAGTTCTTTCATGGTAGCTTTGATTATGAGCAATATGTCTGGCAGACTTATTGTCGCAGTAGAGAGCAGCAGTGGTAGTGGTCTCAATATTGAGATCTTGTAGGATGTAGGAAATCCATTGGATTTCACAAACAGTAGCAGCCAGTGCTCGATACTCTGCTTCGGTGGACGACCTGGAAACAATGCTTTGCTTTTTAGTTTTCCATGATACAAGAGAAGATCCAAGAAAAATGCAAAATCCAGTGGTAGATCTTCTCGTATTAGGACAAGTAGCCCAGTCTGAGTCACTGAAAGCTTTGATCTGGATATTAGAATCAACAGCAAAAAAGATGCCTTGTGAAGGACTGGACTTAATATATCTAAGCATATGCTGCAAAGCCCGATAGTGATATTCAGTAGGAGAGTGAACAAATTAACTAAGTAAATTAACAAAGAAACATAGGTCAGGTCTAGTATTAGTAAGGTAAAGAAGCTTCCCTATTAACCTCCTGTAGGGCTTAGGATCTTCCAAGTAATTTTCATTTTTGTATAAAAAGTTGGTGTCACTCAAAAAAGGAGTTGTGCAAGGTTTGGATCCTAGCATTCCCGTGTCTTTAAGGATGTCTAAAGCATATTTTCGTTGGCATAAATGTATTCCTTTCTTTGATCTAGCAACTTCAAGCCCTAGAAAATACTTTAGCTCTCCTAGATTTTTAATTCGAAAGGCATGATGAAGAAGAGCCTTGATATGATCAATCTCCTTGATAGAATTTCCTGCCAAAATAATGTCATCTACATACACAAGGAGGGCTGTAAAACTTGTAGGAGTATTCTTAATAAAAAGAGAGTGGTCAGATTTGGATTGAGTATAGTTAACAGAAATTAAAAAGGAAGAAAGTTTATCAAACCATTGTCTGCTGGCTTGTTTGAGCCCATATAGGGATTTGGTTAACCTACAAACCTGACCTTCCTGAATATCCAGCCCTGGTGGTGGTTCCATGTACACTTCTTCATTTAAGTCCCCATGAAGAAAGACATTATCTATATCAAGTTGATGTAGATGACAATTCTTGGCAGCAACAGTTGCCAAAATTATTCTAACAGTAGTAAGCTTAGCAACAGGTGAAAAGGTGTCTAAAAAATCGATACCTTCTTGCTGTGTATATCCTTTGGCCACAAGCCGAGCTTTGTATCTTTCTATGCTGCCATCTGCTTTATATTTTATTTTGTAAACCCACCTGCATCCAATGGAGTTTTTACCTGGAGGTAGTTGAGTTAATGTCCAAGTTCCATTGTCTTGTAAAGCTTGAAGTTCTTTCTGCATAGCTGTAACGCACTCATACTTTTCCTTGGCTTCCTTATAGGATCTAGGCTCCTTGTCAGCAGAAATGGCTAGAGTATATTTTAAATGTCTTTCAGACAAAGAATCATAACACAAAACATTAGAAATAGGATATGGGGGTTTTGTAGTTATTTTTAGCATGCAGAGAAGATTGATTAACTTGATGAATGTAATCATTAAGATATTCAGGAACCCTTTTTGTCCTAGTGGGTCGTCTAGGGTTATTATCAATATTAGTATGACTATTTCCAGTATCAGTCCCAGTATTTTGTGTGTAATCAGGTTCTTGTTCAGTATTAACATCCTCTAGATAATCTTGAGTCTCATTATAGTTAGGATCATACCAGAAATTATTTGGAAAAACAATTTCAATATCCCTTTCAGTATAATTTTGCTCATTGTCTTGTTGACTTTTATAAGGAAAAACATTCTCATGAAAAACAACATTTCTGCTTAGGAAAATCTCTCTAGTATTAATATCAAGTATAATATATCCTTTCACTCGATTTTTATATCCCAAGAAAACACCTTTCCTAGCTCTAGAATCAAGCTTGCGTCTGTTATGTTCTAAAGTTGAAGCAAAACAAAGACAACCAAAGGTTTTCAAGTTCAAATAAGTGGGAGGTGTGTTATACATCAAGTCATAAGGTGTCTTACCATTAAGGACAGAAGTAGGTAGCCTATTTATCAAGTAAACAGCGCGAGAAACAGCATAACACCAATAGGCAGTAGGAATTCCAGATTGAAAAAGAAGACTTCTAGTTTTATTTAGAATGTCTTGATGTTTTCGTTCAACAATAGAGTTTTGTTGGGGTGTCTCAACACAACTTCTTTGATGTTCAATACCATAGGAATTATACATATTAATACAATTAAACTCAGGACCATTATCAGATCTAAGAGTTTTAATAATTTTTCCAAACTGATTTTTGATTTTTAAGACAAAATTCTGCAACAATTCTCTAGTTTGTCCTTTATTGTGCATTAAAAAAGTCCAGGTGTGTCTACTATAATCGTCTACTATAGTAAGAAAGTATTTGTGACCGTGTATAGAAGGTATAGAAATGGGTCCCCATATATCACAGTGTATTAGATCAAAACAATTAGCAGAAACAGTCATGCTTTGAGAAAAAGGCAGTTTATGTTGCTTAGCATAATGACAAACATCACAAACAATTTTAGATGGCATTTGAACATAGGGAAAACTTTTGCAGATTTGTTCTATAACTCTGTGTCCTGGATGTCCTAATCTATAGTGCCATAGATCATCACTAACATGTTTACAAGAAAGAATAGTCTTGAGAACAAAAAAATGGGTAAAAACAGGAAAAGATTGAAGATAGTAGAGGCCCTTGAAAACTTTAGCATGCCCAATCATCTTCAAGGTAGAGTTGTCCTGAATCTGGCAGGTCTTAGAAGAAAAGGTTAGAACACAGTTTAAATCTCTTGTTAGGCTTTGTACAGATATGAGATTAAATGAGAATTCAGGAATGTAGAGAACATTAAAAATGATAAGATTTTCAGAAAATTGAATAGTTCCAACATACTGGGATGTAACCACAGAATTATTTGGAAGTTTGACTGTTATAGGTTTAATTTTCTGAAAAGTAATGAAGTATTTCTTTTCATGGGTCACATGATCAGTGGCCCCAGTGTCAATAATCCAGGACAAAGTACCTGAATCTTCTCCAGAAGTGTTTTTTTGGATTTGACTGATGTTGTGAGTGTTTTGTGTCTGCGGATTCTCTATGATTTGCAGCAGTTTCTGCATTTGTTTAGGGGTAAAAACCTGCATAGAATTTCTCTGGTTTTCTTGATGAGTACTTTGAGTCTGGGTAGGATTTGAGTCTTCTTTGCAAACATTAGCATAGCCCCATTCACTGTGGCCTCCCCTGTCCTGACTGTTTTGATGGTCAATCTTCTTATACCATGGTGGAAAACCGTGTTTAGAATAGCACTCGTCGATGGTATGATTCATCTTGTGACAATGGGAACATTGTTTCCCATAATTGGGATTTCTTCCTCTGCCTCTTCCCTGGCCACGTGAATTTATGCCACGGCCTTGACCTCTCCAATTTATCTTGTCAGATGTGTTGGCTAAAATCTTGAAGGTGTCATTTGTGCCTCGCCTGTCCTGAAGCTGTCGCTCTTGTTGCATGAGCAAAGAAAAAACCTTGTTGATGTGTGGAAGAGGCTCCATGAGGAGAATTTGAGTGCGAATAGTTTGATAGGTGTCATTGAGACCTTTTAAAAAACAAATAACATGTTCAGCCTCTCTGTATTTGAGGGAGATTTTGGATAGATCACAGGTGCATGGGGTAGGACAGGTGCAAGTGGGTAGAGGCCTGAGAGATTCAAGTTCCTCCCAAAGAATTTTCAAATCAGTGTAATAATGACTTATATTTCGTTCTCCCTGCTTTATAGAATGAATATCTTGTAAAAGATATGAAATTTTGAAATAGTCACCCTTGGGCAGTGTCAGCATAAAGAACGCTGTCAGCAATTTGGGGTGACAGGGTCTTGATAATCCAAGAAAGAACCATAGTATCACATCTTTCCCATGCTTCAAATAACTTGTCCGTCTTGGCAGGCTTTTGTATGCTGCCATCAATGAATTTGACTTTGTTCTTTGACAGAAGAGCACGTTTTAAGTTTCTGCTCCATGATGAGTAATTAGACTCAGTGAGAACCTGGGAAATGAGAGTGATGCCTGGATTTTCTCCAAGATGCAGATAGTAAGGGCTAGAGGGATTAGTGGTAAGATCAGAATTTAATTCTGTCATGGCAAAAGCGTAACAAGAAACCAAGAACACTCAAGAACATAACAAGAAACCAAGAACACTTCAAGAACGTAACAAGAAACCAAGAACACTCAAGAAACAGGTTGCACTTCTGATACCATAATGAAATAGGCCCAATAACAAGAGGCCCAAAAGCCTTTTCTTTAGAAAATAGAAAAGTGAAACACGTGGACAAAGAGAGAGTTTTCCAGAAACTCCAAAACACGTCTGATGCAGTGATGGTAGAGAGAGAGAGGCTCTGAAGGGCGACTCCGTGAAGCTAGAGAGAGAAGCCACCGTAGATGAACCGGAAGGCTGCTGTTGCAAGAGGCGTAAGAGAGAAAGAGATAGATCGTGATGTGAGAAGCATGAAGAGGTGAGAAACTCCAACTTTCATTACTGAGTCATGATCTTACAGTATGTGTGTTTCTTATATTCTAAATGTACTGAAAACTAAACAACCAACTAAAAGAAGGGAAAAATCTAACCTTTTAAAGGTTAGGCTCAAAGGTACGGGAAAACTAAAAACTACTCATAACAGAAAACAAACTACTCATAACATAAAACAAACTCTAATAAAGAGACTAAACACAAAAACAATTGAGAAAAACAATTGATAATTAAGAGGATAAACTATGAATGAATTATTTTAATCTTTTTCATATGCAATTTTATATATATATATATATATATATATATATATATATATATATATATATATATATATATATAAAATGTTTTCGAAGTATTAATACATAGTGATTGGTTGTGGTAGGGTCTGGCACGGGTTGTCTCATTTGCAATTTTTTACACACTTTGAAGTCAGTCTTCCACGTGCTTCTGGGACTCTCCCCACTTTCACTTCCACACCTTCGTTACATATCTCTCTCTTCTCTTCTTCTCACACCAATTTTCAGTTCCATTTTCTTCTCTCTCTCTCTCTCTCTCTCTCTCTCTCTCACACACACACACACACCTTCCAACTGTCACCAAAACCAGCACTAGAATCACGCAACAGTGCTGTAGACATGGAAGAAGGAGCAAAGCTTGGTGCATGCCAAAACAACAACAATGAAGTTGGTGATGGTGATGGAATGCAATGCATTCACCACCCTCACCACACTAACACCAGCAACCCTGGTGCCATCTGTGCCTTCTGTCTCCAAGAAAAACTAGGCAAGCTTCTCTCTTCTTCTTTCCCTTCTCCTCCTTCTTCTTCTTCCTCTCCTTCACCTTCTCCTTCTTTTACTCCACCACCTCCTCCTCTCTCACTCAAAACCAACCACCACACTCGCTCCCGCATCCCTTTCCTCGTACAAAACAAAAACAACACCATCAGCACCAAGAACAAGAAGCCCTCTACCACCTCCAACTGTTCCTCTTCGGGTAACATAATTTTCAAGCGCAGTAAGTCCACTGTCACATCCACTAGGAACCACAGCCACTTCATCCACCATGACCACGACTTTTTCAGTCCCAGGAAAAGAAACGGTTTTTGGTCTTTTCTGTATCCTTCTTCGAAAGAAGCAAAGAGCCCAAATGGGAAGCAGAGGGGAAAGTGCCTGGGACAGACCCAGAGAAAGAGTGATCACGTGATTATGGAAGAGGAAAAGTGTTTCAGCTCATCATCCTCCAAGGTTTCGAGATCTAGATCTGTTGGGTGTGGTAGCAGGAGCTTCTCTGCTGATTTCTTCGAGAGGATCTCTTCTGGTCTCGGCGACTGCACTCTCAGGAGAGTCGAGTCTCATCGCGAAGGAAAACATAAGGTTGTAGCTTCTGCTTCTTCTTCCTCTTCTTCTTCTGCTTCTTCTTCTTCTTCTTCTTCTGCTGGTGCTGGTGGTGTTGTGAACCATTGCATGAAGGAAAGAGTGAGGTGTGGTGGAATCTTCGGTGGCTTCGCCGTGACTTCCTCGTCTTCTTCTGCGTCTTCTTCTTCTTGGGTTTCTTCCACTGTGGATGATGGCAGAGGAAGGAGTTGGGGGTGGGCATTCGCCAGTCCCATTAGAGCTTTCACCACCAAAGGGTCTTCTTCTTCTAAGAGAGATGCTTCTGATAAGAACGCCACGCCAAACTTATCAGCCATTCCTTCTTTGCTCACTGTTAGAGGCTGAACTCAGATTATGCAGAAAAAAAAAGTGGTGTTTTGGAGGCATATTATTTTTTGCTTATGCTATACATTAGCATGCTTGTTCATCTTCGTTAATATAATATTGTAACACTTTCAAGTTGTAATTTTCCCTCACATTCTTTCTTTTTCTTTCTTTATGACACTGGAATTCTCTTTCTGTAACCTTTATGCCACCATATTTTATGTAGTTATTCATTGAAAAAAAAAATAACATTTTCATATCTTTTTGTTGGTATTATTTGCTGCCTCTATCTCGATCTTCATGTAATGCAATGTCATGACAAAGACATGTAACTGTAGTTTCTGCAAAATCACTGTTCACTTTGTACCATTGTTTCACCGGTGCAGACGCAATGAGAGAGACTAATAGAGCATCTCCAAATCTAAGAGATCTTAATATACATGCCTATAATTTTTCTAAGATGGGTACTGGTTATAATTTAATAGAAAAAAAATATCGGTTAGAAAATCGGAAAAAACTATCAAAATTAATACATGTAAGTGAAACTTATTTCGTGTTAGAAATACCCTGGCTAAATTGCTATTGGACTCTCATGTCATTTGTACAAACAGATACATTTTAAAAGATCTTATAAACTCATGTCGATCATAATTTTTTTGACGTGAAACTTTGTTTATATGACCGCAAATAGATAGTTGGTGTGGAATCATTATCCACATGCATTCACATGATAGAGTGATGCATGAAGAAGGGAGAAGATATATAGAATTAGTAATGGGCATGTTATAGGTGTTTTGTGTTATAAGCAGTGTGAAAAGGAAGTTGATTTTTGGCTTTGGATTCGAGTATTTTAGAACTAAATAAAATTTGAGAGCATACTTTTCTTGAATAGTCAAATAGATGAACATGGTTGGAGATGAAGTTTGAGTGGTCCCAAGATTGCATTCACCAACAAGATCTTTCATTCACTGTTTCTCACATTTATTATAGTCTTCTTTTTTAACATTTTCTCATCTCCACAGCTGTATGTATAAACGCTAATAATACTTTATTCTCATCTCTTAAAAGTTCAATTTTAAGAAAAGTAAATATTTGGAAGAAGAAAAGAAGGTGAAAATATTTATATTATTGATTATAATTGAAATGGGAAACAGTGATGTTGATGGATAGTAATATAGAATGAATATCTGGGAAGATAAGATGTGGGAAAATATGATCGAGACACACAAAAACCTGCTTCAATCACACAACCTATTCTATTTATAAAATAATCAGAAAATTCTTATTTATTAGATACATATTCACAAATATTTATTTTATGCTTTTCCTTTTATTTTTCTTTTATCACTTTATATTTACACTTTTTTTTATTTGAAGTGTTAGAAATTTCATATAAATTGAAAATGAAACCAATTTATAATATATAAATAAAATACAAACTTTATTTGGTAGAATAAATTAGATTTAAAATAATTTTCTTAATATCAGAATTATGATTATCTTAATTAAATTTATGTGAACATATCATTAAAACTACTTCCTAATACTAGGCATAAAAGAAAATAGCCTAAATGTCATTTTTCATTATTCAATTCAAAATTGTGAATGACTTTATTCAAGTATTAAACTTCACTTAGCTTAAAATTATAATTTATTATATATACAGAGGACTATAAATTATTTAAATTGAACATGTTTATTTAACTATTTTATTTTTTAAGTAAAATTTGACTGTTTACTAATGGAGTTTTACACCATATTTGAGTTGATCGAGTTATGAACTCTACTTATTAATGCAGCCGAGTTTGATTTAATATGTTAATTCGTAAAACTATAAAGGAAATTATTTAATAAACTGAGTTATATTTTTCTTTTTATTGACATATTTTCTTTTTGGATAATGATATTTAGACAACATTTTTTTTACAACATTTGAACATTGATTACGTGTCAATATGTAATTGGTCAAAAATTACTCTACAATAATGTTTATGATTATTATTATTGATTGTGGGGTAATTTTTAACCAATCACAGATTGACACGTAATTAATGTTCAAATGTTGTAAAAAAAAATGTTGTCTAAATATCATTATCCTTTCTTTTTATTCCAATAATGGACATTGATATTAAAAAAGAAGCGTGTATTTATAACAGTGACACTCTCATTAATATTTTAGTTGGTTGTTGTTATAAATATATATATATATATATATATATTTAAGAAATAAAATTTTTTATTGTGAGAATTGAAAGTTTTGTTTGTTATAAGTCATACACTTGTATATCAATCTTACCATTGTTTTGATGCTTTGATGTTACTGGTCTTCTAAACTCCTGTATTTACTATTTGGAACATGTAGTGTGTGGGCCCATTGGGCCCAGTACTTTTTTTCTTGCTATATTATTTCTCTGTCCTTGGGAAATTGGATTTGAAAAATCCTATCTGTTGAATTTTTTTTAACGAATTTTAAAATTTATTGAAGAAAAAAAAGGTGAGATGTAAGATTTTTTAAAATATAAAATAGTTTTAGAATTTTTAAAAAATTGGTGGTGCTGGAAGTAATGTGCGACGGTGTAGGGAGTAATCTTTTTGAACGTAGCTTTTCAAATTATATTGTTGGTACTTTGTACGTCCAATTTTTTTTTTCTTTTTTAGTTTTCATTAGACTATATAATATATTTACATAAATAGCAAAGTAAAAATATTCGACCATATGTTGCAAATCATATATATATATATATATATA
>NC_028355.1:1025493-1064063 GCF_000741045.1 Vigna radiata var. radiata
ATATATATATATATATATATATATATATATATATATAGCATGTATTATCTTCCTCAGTATTTGATAAGGAGACAAATGCAATCAGAGTTCTTTTATTGGAAATACATTATCAACCTTAATTTAAAATTAGATGAAAAATTTGAACTTCAATAAATAAAAAGTTAGAAAAATTTATAATATTTTAGATTCTATTGATACATTAGATCATATAAATAAAAATTGATAGAAATTTGTAACATCAAATTAGAAATGAATAGTCAATTATACTCAATGATATCTATAAAAAGTATTGCTCAAATAGTTTTTCTTTTCAATATCTTTAATTTTATAGTTAATAAACCTTTTTTCTCTAAAAATTTTTAAGACTAATAATAGCTATGAAAGTTTTGGACTAATTCAATTGACTTTTTCATATTACATTACATTCTTTATATAATTTACATTAAAATAATCATTAAATAAACCGGTTTTAGAGATAAAAATAATTAATCACCATATTTACTAATTTAGATACATTTTTTTGATTAAAAATCATTGATATTTAATATAATCTCTGAATAAAAAAAATTAGAATCTAAATTAATGTCTTATATTAATTATTAAGGTAATAATATCTAAATTAATCTATAATTTTAAATTAAATACTTAATTTAAAACCAATAATAATAAACAACTTTTTTTTTGGGTATTTGCATCCTTGCATACTTAATTATGTGTATAATATTTCTCTTATGGAGAGGGCCACGTGTATATTAGAATATCCCATAAGTATTATATTATATTTATTACACATTTTTACTGATAAAAAAATAATAATAAGTAATATTTAAGGATAATGATATTTAGACAACATTTTTTGACAACATTTGAACACTGATTACGTGTCAATATGTGATTGGTCAAAAATTAATCCATATTAGTGTTTATGATTATTATTATTGATTGTGGAGTAATTTTTGACCAATCACAGATTGACACATAATCAATGTTCAAATGTTATCAAAAAAATGTTGTCTAAATATCATTATCCAATATTTAATGTGGAAATTTAATTTAGATTCTGATTCACATATTAATTATAATTTTTATTCATAATAAAAAATATCAATAATTTTGAATTTATAAAATGATATGTAACTTAATTAATATAACAATTAATTATTTTGATTAACAAAATTAATTAGCATTGAATAATTTTCTTGTAATATTAGTTTCTCTAACCTCCCTCCACAATATAACAATTTATTAAAAGTCACGTTGTGTCTTTTAAGTTTTAAAAATATAATAATTTAAGTTTTTTTGTCCGTCAAAACTAGTAATTAATCATATAAATTATCATCAGGTGAATTTTCTAAATTGTTTATCATTGTTAGAGAAAGACAATCAGATTTTTATATTCATACTGTCATTTTATTTAAATATTACAATTTTAAACGATATATAATCCTGTAAGAATAGCTAAAAAATTGTATACAATAGTTATTTTTTAAATAAAGAATAAATATAATTAAAGTTACCTAATTATAAAATGAGAAAAAATATTTAAAAATAACTCATCTGAATGTTCATGTGCACTACAATCTAACAAAAAATAAACAGACAGAAACGATAATGTTTATAATTGTAAAAGCCAAACAAAAACCAAATCTACTTTGTTTATTTGTTCATGATGCATGAAAAGGAAGAAAGAAGATTCTAGAAATAGATAAACGGAAAAAACCACACAACACAAGATTTGATTGAAACGAGGTTTGTTTTGTGTTATGTAATATGTTTGTGTTCCTCTCTCTACGATGATTTGCTTTTGTGGTTCAACAGCATCTTTCGGAGCTCCACCGGGTCAATCTCATCCTTGTGATTGATGGGCCTGTAGTATCCCGTCACTGGGTCTGGGGCCCAAGCCGATGAGGCCCCCGATGGGCCCGAACCATTCTTTGTCACACCCTTTTCTATTCCGCTCATACCCCCTCTCACCGGCGACGAAGAAGAAACACCAGACGCCACTGCGTACCCTCGCCTGTATCAGTGAACATAACACCATAATAAATAATAAATATAAAAAAAATAAAATTGATTAACTTACGCGCTGAATTACTATTTTTATTTCATATGATAAAAAATGTATTGCAAATTTAAAATGAGAAAAACATGGCGGCATGCAAGAAAGAACGACGTTTTTTTTTTGCATGTAGGTGGAACAAACCGGTTAACGGCAAAGGCAAGGGCGCGTTTGGCTTGTGAGATAGATTGCGCCATTTGAAGGGTTGGATTGTTGCTGCTGCGAAAGGTGTTGGGCGCAGAACGCTTCCGCAGCAGCTACCACCTATCAACTCTTTCTCTGTATGGAGGCGCAACACACGTTAGGGTTTGTTTGGCACCTCTTTATATATTAGTTTGTTTCGTCTTTCATATTTTAAAAGAGTAAAATATTTAATAAATAGATACTACATTCATTTTTATTTATAATTAAGAAAATAAAATTGTCTTTATGCATACGGACAGAAACAAAGGTGATAATGTTATTTTTTTGTCCATAATTTCATTTCTTGGCTAACATTTATTATTAATATATTATTCAATGTGTATATTAATTTTAAATTTAATATATAATTTATGTTGTTTTATTTAAATATAGAATATCATTTAAGAGAGTTAAATTGGAACATTAACATACATTTTTTTTTCTACATAAAGTAAAAAAAAATGTAATAAAAAATAAATTGTGTGCTGAAAGGCATACGCGTTTTTTCTAAAAAAATTCTTTGATACATCTAACTTTTTTAAATTAGTTTGATACTACATTTTCTTAATTTTTTACTTTTTTCTTTTTTGAAAAAATATAAAATTACTATTTTATCTTTATACTCTTTTAAATGAATAAATGAATATAAAAGTGTGTCCAGAAACTGCATATGCAAACCGTGGCTGTCAAACCCTGTTTTTAGCGTTTATTATAAAATAGTTTAATAAAACCTATTAAACTTAATACATTATTTACCTATAAAAAAAAAGCAAGAAAACTATAATGAGACATAACATGACTTTATTTAATTAAAAGTAGTTAATTGTCATGATATACATTTAATAATTTAGTCGTAATTATTAAGTGGAGGGCACATAGTGAAATCCAGAGGGAATAATCTTAGCAATAGTTTGAGTGGCAACACGATTTATTCCAACAAAGTTAAGGTTTGAAACGAGATTCCCTGAAGAAGGAAGCTTTGTGTTGCAGTTGGAGAGAGGAGTCCCAACCACTAAGTTGCAACCATTCACCAATGAAGAAATATCCAACAACAATGGATCCATCATAATAGAAAACTTTCCATCATCATTAGTTCTAGCCTTTGAAAACTCCTTTCCTCCACAAACTAGTTGCACTTCAGCATCTGAAATTTTGCATACGATAAAATAAGGTAATGATAAATTGATACACCTACATTCATTTGACATAATTATATCAAATAAGTGTAAATATGTGTCAAAAAATATTTTCTTCATAAAATATGATAAATGACATATATTTATATTAATATGATATATATATATATATATATATATATATATATATATATATATATGATTATAAAAGAAATAAATTTTTATATTTTTAAAAAAAAGAAAATAAAAAATATATAATATCAAATGAATATATAAAGAATTTGTATGTATCAAAAGTTGAACTTTTTTACATGCATTTTTATAATTAACCTACTAATACTATTTTCATTTGTGAAATACATATAGTAAATGCTTTTAAATATGTAGCTTTTATAATAAAACTACATATATCTTTTTCAAACATTTTCTTTTATTGTAAAAATAATGTTTTTTACACAAAGGAAAACGAAATAAATTATTTTAACACCAAAAGATTACATGTAAGAATACACTAGTTAAGAAAAATTTGCATATATGAATAAATTATTTGTGGGCTTACCTGGAAAAACAGGATTTGAAGGACCTTTGACAGACACATTATCCTTGGAAGTGCAAAACACAGTCCCTTGAATGTTACTAACCGAACCAAGAAGACCACTGAGAAACCCTAACTGAGCTTTGGTTTGTGGAATAGCCATTGCAGCAATGAGAAGAAACATGATAGAATGTTTCAAACTCATGATAGTGTCTGTTGTTATGTAATCTTAGGTTGTCTTTTTTACAACAAGTTGCATGTGTAAATGAACAATTTATACTACAGTGAAGTACCATGTTACGTGATTCAACATTATTACCTCTCACCAATTTGGAATTTGCGTATTCGATCGTGTGAAAACCTACATAGCTATGAACGTATTCTTTTTAGAGTTTTCGAGTTTTATTCTTTCTGTATTTACACTAAAGTGGACATAGTTGGATGAAATGTGAAAGCAATTAAACTTTTTCTTTTTTTGATAAATGTCAACTATATTAATTCTATTTAAAGACAATGATGTGGTAGAGGAAAAAAAGAAAAGTTGTGAGCGTATAAAAGAAGGGAAATGATCATCAAATGTTAATAATTTTTTTTAAGTTTAAACCATTTAGTTGTCCCTACTTTTGAGAGGTTTTTCCATTTTGATCCTCGTCTTATTCGAATCTCCAATTGAGTCCCTATAAGTACTAATTTCAATCAATTAAGCCCATGCCGTTAAATTTAGTTAACGAGATTAACTTTTTTGCACAGCTGGGAGGATGGCCTGTTAATTTTTATAAACGTGGCCTATTTAGAGTTGAAACGTGTCCTGTTAATTTCAATTCTAAATAGGCCACGTTTACAGAAATTAACATGTCATCCTTCCAGTTGTGCAAAACAAAGTTAATCCCGTTAATTAAATTTAACGGCAGAGGCTTAATTGATTGAAATTAGCACTTATAGACTCAATTGGGATTCTAATAAGACGGGATCAAAATAGAAAAACCTCCCAAAAATAGGAACAATTAAATAGTTTAAACCTTTTTTTTATAACAGGATATGTGTTACTAGTTTATTGTTTTGTTTAAATTTATTTTCTAAAAAAAAGTTAAAATAGATCAATCATAAGTTATCACATATACATTGTCAAAAAATTGTGAAAAAAATTATTAAAAGAAATTTAATATTTAAAGAAAAATAGTTTGAAAATTTGATATGTAATCATGATTACCATTATCTCATATCACACACCCTTTCTTTCTCACCGTCCATATCATATCATTACTTTTTCTAGTGGAGACTGAGTAAAATTACACTACTATACTCTATACTCTCTAGTCATCATTTTTCCTACATTTTAATTACTACCATTTAGCTGTATTTTAGGGAAGCTTTTAGAGTTTTATAAACTTATAAAAAATTACTAAAAAAAATAATACATGTAATATCATTAATAATGAATGTTTTGTTAAATTAAATGAATATCATCGTAAAAAACGAGGAAAGCTTTAGAAAATACAGGAAAAGATTAATTTTTCAGCTTATAACAAACAATATATTTTAATTTCATAAAGACAAGGTTTTAACTTAAGATTTTAAAAAATACTATTTGAAAGCAATAAAAAAAAATACGAATTTAAATTGTAAAAAAATTCTCCACGCTTCATCGATAACTAGTTTTTATAGAAACATATGAACAATCGTAAAATCTCTCTTATGATATTTTCATTATCAAAGTTAAAATATTTATAAATCAACCCTAACACCACTTAGATTAATATAAGAACTCATATTAATGAAGTAAAAGATATTGTTTCGGTCTTTTAATCATGAAAGTGGCACTAATAGAAAGATAGCACAAAAAAGAAAGTCATCGTTTCACACACAAACTTTGAAAGAAAAATAATTATCATTTATAAAAATAAGTTGATGATGGATATCTATATATGAAAAATATTTATATGACACACCTAAATTTTTTACTTTCATTTGATACTATTCTTACTTATTTTTTATTATTATTTTTTTCTTGAAAAAAATAAAAAAATTACATTTTTATAAGTATTTTACTCTTATATTCTGTGTGAAATAAATATAAAAGTATGTCATGAATATAAAAGTGTGTGATAATATCATTATTCATCTGTATACAAATATCATGTGTGTAGATTATTGTTTAAAGGACTTTAAACAAGCTTGTAAATATCATATAACTTGTTCAATGAGCTTTCTTATCTTAGCTTCTTTGCTATATACTCTTTCATAGCTACCATGAACCTTGTTTCCTCTGCAATCCTTTCACAAAGCACTATAGAAAATATCACTTTTGGTAGTATTTTCATCTCCCAATTAACTTTTAAAATAGTGCTATGTTCACTTTCCACTTTTAGCATGTGAATAATTGTATATAGAGATTAGCTTTTACTTTTTCATTTTATTCCTTTTTTTAGTGTGATTGAGATATTTTGATATTTTTTTATTCAGATTTCTCTTAGATTTTCTATTATAACTTTTTATTAGATTTTTTGTTATGACTTTTGCTTTGTATTTTCTTAAAAGGATATTTCACTTCTTTAAAATAAGTCAAATCTCATACTTTGAATAAAATATTTTAAATGTATAATAAGAATGAAAATGAAGTTATTTTAGAAAAGTAAAATATACTTGCATATAAAGAAAGTTTCAAGCAATAGAAAATCTAACTTAAAATCATAACAAAAAATTTAACAGAAAAACTTAAAGAAGATATAAAATATTGGTTTAATATCATTTGGTCCCTTTTTATAGTGGTTTGGTTCAAAATAGTCTCATCTTTGAAAAAAGTACATTAAGGTCCTATATTTCATTAAAAATTGTTCAATATCGTCCTTTTGGCAGACGGTGTTAAAATAACAACGATGCAGATGCTAGCGTGGCCAAACGTTGATGAGCTGTTAAATTAAAGCTTACGGTGCAGAGGTTGCACTGTGTAAATATTTAAAAATAAAATAAAATGATGTAAGGTAGGTGGTAGGTTTAAGTTTGGGTTAAAGAAAATTACCCTTATCTAAGAGCGATTTCGCCATTTCTGGGTTCAACATTGTGGTAAAAGTGGTGTTTTAATCAGTGTTGTTACCATTGCTGCAGAACGAAATGTGCCGCCACCAAACCCTGAGGCCACCATGCCGCCGTCACCATCATCAACATAGACCTACGATTCGAAGTAGAGAAAAACAACAAAAAACCCAGAAATCAAACCCTAGCCACCATGAAACCCTAAATTGTGTCGCCAGTAATTAGGGCAAAATCTCCACCATGTGTTGCCTTTAACTTAGGGATGGCAACGGGTCGGGTTCGGGCCGGATAATATGATACCCAAACTCGACCCGCATGTACAAAAGTGTACCCGCTACCCACCCCGCTACCCGCCGGGTATCCGCATAAACAAAACCCGTGGATTTTTTCCAACCCGCGGATATCCGTTGGATACCCGTTAACAAAAATTCTGACCCAAACTCTATTTTTCTTTCTTTTTCAAAATTTATAAACCCTAGATCTTCACTTCAAACTCAGATCTACACCAAAATATTTCAAATCTGCATCAAAACATCTCAGATCTGTCTCAGATCTGTACTTAAGAATCTCAGATCTGCACCCAAAAATTCCAGATCTGTCTCTCGTCGCCGCTCACGGTGTGGTTCAGCCTCTCAAGCTCTGCGAACGGGATGATCCTGCTACTGCTAGCTGGCTTCACCGTCGGGATCACCTTCTGCTGGTTGGCTTCACCGTTGGCCGCGGGTAGAGCCGTGAATGGTGGAAGAAGAAGCTGCAAACAATGACAACAGTACCGTGAGGTCTTTGCAGTGTGTGATTCTTGTTATTGGTAGGTGGGGAAAGAAGAAAGCAAAGCAAGTTTGAGAGAGAAGAGAGAAGAAGAAAGAAGAAGGGAAGGAGGTGTCGTGTGAGAGAGAAAAATAAAGAAGAAGGAAAGGAAGTATGAGAGAGAAGAAGAAAGAAGAAGGGAAGGAGGTGTCGTGTGAGAGAGAAAAATAAAGAAGAAGGAAAGGAAGTATGAGAGAGAAGAAGAAAGAAGAAGGGAAGGAGGTGTCGTGTGAGAGAGAAAAATAAAGAAGAAGGAAAGGAAGTATGAGAGAGAAGAAGAAAGAAGAAGGGACTTTTCACTTCCCTCTGCACACCACTGTTAGCCAAATTTAAAACATATATTTTAATTTATTTTTTAATTTCATAAAATAAATAGGGGTAAAATTAGAATTTTGGTTTTTAAACGGGTAACGGGTACCCGCGGGTACGGATAGGGTGATACCCGAACCCGATCCGTTAACAAGCGGGTACTAAATACCCGTAGCGGATTTTACCCGCGGATACCCGCGGGTACAGATTTTTCTGCCATCCCTCCTTAACCACCATTAAGCAAGAACTGAATCGAAATCCCTAACCTGCAAACCATAAATTCCAACCCAAATATAAGCAAGAAAATCGCAATCGCAACACCTAGAAACCCAATTCACCCCTGCAGCAAACCATAAACATACATAATTACTACCCAAATCGCAGAAACCTTAGTTCGCAAGTAGCATCCATGGGCACCAACCTGCAAATTGCACAAGCCAGAAACGCAAAAATAATGTGAAGGTGAAGCTCAATGTTAACGTTCAGGTGTTTATATGTAATGTCAAATTTAGTTTCCCCTTTGGTCAAAAAATGTGCAATGTGGTCCCCTTTTCAATTTAAAACTGTGTACTTTGGTCCCAAATGGATATCAGCGAAAAACACATGATAAATATCTGACTTAGTTTCCACCATTAGTTTTCACCTCTAGTCCACCATCTTTGTCCACCTCTATCCACCTCTTCTCCACCATTAGTTTCCACCTCCAGTCCATCATCTTTGTCCACCGCCACTCCACCATCCACTTCCTTTCCAGCATCACTTTCCACCTCCACTCCATCCTCTATTTCTACCTCAAACCCTAACCCCCAAATCCAATAATAAGAACATCGAGTAAGTAGGCTAGAGTTAGCAACGCTTACCTCATGTACGTACGCTCTTCAAATTTGACCTTCAATGAATCACCATGCCATAGTGATTACAAGATCAGTTTCACCAAATTGTTAAACCCAAAAATTGCAATAAAATTCTTAAACCCTAACCCTAACCCCAAATACCCAAAAATTCACAAGATCATCGTCAATCGAAGAAAATACCTATATTTAACACAAAATCAAATTAAACCCTAACCCCCAAATAACACAACAAGAACATCAGCAGCAAAATCAACAACAATCACCAGTTTCACAACAACGAAAAATCCAGAAATGGCTTAATCAGATAAGGGTTTTTTTTACTTTAATCCACACTTAAAATATTTTTTGTCATTTTAATTTTTTTCTTAAATATTTACATATTAAAATAACTTCACAGAGCCACGTGAGCATCCAAATAAACACCTCAGACAAGTTTTGCCATGCTAGCTACTGTGTCGTTACGATTTTAACGCCGTCTACAAAAAGGATCATAATAAACCGTTTTTAATTAAATATGAGACCTTATGAAACTTCTCAAAAGTAGAATGATTTTGAACAAAACGCCTAAAAAAGAGACCAAAATATATATTAAACCTAAAATAATTTTTATTCATGTATGTACTTCTTATTCACGATAGAGTAATATCATGCAAGCATGACATGTCTATATTCATAAAATTTTAAAACATGTTGATTTCAATAATTTTCAAACAAAATTGCACAGTTAGAATAAAAAAAACTCAAAAAAGTACTAATCTACACACTTTTCTTTTAAATCATTGATTAAAATTTATTTTTAAAGAAACCTATTAATTTGGTAGATCTCCTGATTTATTAAGTTTCAGTTGTTCCAATATCAATAGTTTCAGTGTGAGGTTGTTAATGTCAAACCAATGTGATGTTCTAAGAAATTAACCCTTAATTTTCTCCCTTTCATTGAAAAGAAGAAAAAAATGTTCTTAAATCATGGATGACGAATGAAACGCGAAGATGATAAGTTGTCGACATGGAAGTAGCAAGTTTGGTTGTTTTGGTAAATCATGGAACAATGTTCATTCTTCCTTTCATTCCCTCTCATCATCAACATTTCACAGTTCAGTCACAGCCACAGGTACCCACACACTCTGCTATTATCATTTCACACTTTCAAGTTGAAGGGCACTGTCAAAATCGCATTTTTTTACACTACAAAACGCTTAATTTAGTTTTGTTATTTTTTTCCAGATCCTACAGTACTCCACCGAGTTCTCCAAAGCTGCAGAGGTTCTATGGATTTAAAAACTGCTACTAAAACCCATTCGAGAGTTGTTGTACTTGGCCTTGCCACTTACCCTTCTCTTGTGTCATCTCTCATATCAACCTATGCTCGTTGCCACCAACCCCAGATTGGTCTTCGCGTTTTCTCCAAGGTTTTGGACCTCTTCAGCAGGAATCTGGTGGTTGACTGTTTGATGAAAGGGGGACAATGTGATGTTGCCAAGAAGGTGTTTGTCAAAATGCCTGTCAGAGATGTGGTCACTTGGAACACCATGGTTGGAGGTTACGTCAAAAACTCGCGCTTCCTGGATGCGTTGAACCTTTTCCGGAGGATGCCGAGTTGCAAGGTTGAGCCTGATGGGTTCACCTTTGCTGCTGTGTTAACTGCATGTGCTCGCCTTGGGGCTCTTTGCAATGCCGAGTGGGTGCATGGTTTGATGGTTGAGAAGAGGGTTGAGCTGAATTATATATTGAGTGCTGCTTTGATTGACATGTATGCTAAGTGTGGTAGGATTGATGTTTCAAGACAGGTTTTTGAGGAGGTTGTGCGTGATCATGTGTCGGTTTGGAATGCTATGATTACTGGGTTGGCAATTCACGGACTTGTAATGGATGTCACTCTGCTTTTTTCAAGGATGGAGATAGAGAGTGTTTTGCCAGATTCTGTTACTTTTATTGGGATTCTGACTGCTTGTAGCCATTGTGGATTGGTTGAAGAAGGTCGGGAGTATTTTGATATGATGCAGAACCGTTTCATGATTCAGCCAGAGCTGGAGCATTATGGAACCATGGTTGATCTACTGGGACGAGCAGGGCTAATGGAAGAAGCCCATGCTCTGATTAAGGCGATGCCTATGGAGCCTGATGTTGTTATATGGAGAGCACTTTTGAGTGCTTGTAGAATACACAGAAAGAAAAAACTTGGTGAAGTTGCGATTGCAAATATATCTCGCCTAGAGAGTGGAGACTTTGTGCTGTTGTCAAATATGTATTGCTCTTTAAAGAACTGGGATAGTGCTGAGAGGGTGAGGCAGAGGATGAAAATAGGAGGGATTCGGAAAAACCGTGGTAAAAGTTGGATTGAATTAGGGGACAGCATTCACACATTCAATGCAGCTAATCATTCACATGCAGAAATGAAATCAATATACCGAGTGTTGGAAGGTTTGGTCCAAAGAGCTAAGTTGGAGGGATTCACACCCTTGACGGATCTGGTTTTGATGGACGTGTCTGAAGAGGAAAAGGAGGAGAATTTAGCATTTCACAGCGAGAAGTTAGCCTTGGCCTATGGGGTTCTGAAAAGTAGCCCTGGAACCAAAATCAGGATTTCTAAAAACTTGCGAATCTGTCTTGACTGTCACAACTGGATTAAAATTGTATCAAAAATATTAAACCGAGAGATAATTGTGAGGGATCGAATTCGTTTTCACCAATTTGAAGGTGGTAAGTGCTCTTGCAAAGACTACTGGTAGAGTTAATTCTTGGTTGCATGGTTGAGTGACCATCAGCATATGCTCGTACTGATTTGGAAGAAAGTGTCTAAGATGTGTGAGAAAGGTGGACCTTATGCACCAAAGTAATATCATATCTCTCCACAAAGTACAAACACCAAAATATTATCCACTTGATCTTTTTAGCATACCTTTTAGCTCTGAAAAACATTTTGGACATAATTTTTGAGTCACAGTTGTTCTAAGTTGCTACTGACTTTTAAGTCTCGGTGAAATGCTTAAGACAGGTGGTATAGCTCTTAATCACACGTTCTTGAGATTCATGGTACATCGGGGTAACTGGTGGTGGAAATCCTCTTCTCCTTTTTGGTCTAGCTGCTCCCTCATACCTTCTTCTGGATTCCCAGTGATAGCTGTTGTGTCCTTGATTCACTTTTGACCTTCTAATAACCAATTACTAGAAAAAGGAATAATATTTAAAATTGCATAACTCGTTATATTGTGATGACAGCAACAATCATTTTTTATTTTCCCTTTGTTCCTTTCACTTTCACTATAATAAAGGCATTTGTTCTGATCATCTGGCCAGCAACAGAAGTAGAGCTCGTTGCATCAAATGGAGCCAGCCAATGTCAAATTAATGATCTGTTAGGCATTAGGTCATTATTCATCAACCTCTTACGGAAACATTCAACTTTTATTGCTCACGCTGGATATTGAGGTTTCTTGTACTATCATTTTATCAAGTGTTATTGTGCTGCTTAAGCTGATAATTTTTGAAAGGTTTTGCTTGGTTCTGTCTGTAAAAATTTGGCCACTTTTGAGATTAGAATGCACTAATTGGACTGGTTGACTTTCCTGTTGGTTTTGATAATCTGTAATAACCTGTTTTACTGATGTATCCAATTCATGAAATTACCTTTAGATTTGAGGCTGCGTAGAGAGAGCAGAATGTGTATTGTTTACTTTATTTTGAAGAAATAATTGTTTTTTTTTTATCAGCTTCATAAGGGCTCGTGTAAAATAAACTATGATCACTCTTTATGTAAGTCGAATAAACTATCTCTTAAGATGAAAAATCTGAGCCATTCCGTTTGCTTAATAAAGGTTGGACAATCAATCTCAAAAGTCTCTAGCTTGGACCACATATTCCAAACTAATTCCCAAGATGTGAAGTC
Source organism: Vigna radiata var. radiata (assembly GCF_000741045.1). Taxonomy (NCBI): domain Eukaryota; kingdom Viridiplantae; phylum Streptophyta; class Magnoliopsida; order Fabales; family Fabaceae; genus Vigna; species Vigna radiata. Next base: position 1,038,296 of record NC_028355.1, read on the forward strand.
CTTAACTTCTTGTACCATGTAAAAACTAAAGCCTACCACTTTCATTCTAGAAAGGGTATTTTGAAATGTGGTTTTTATAACCTTAATGAAAATAAGTATCCCATGATTTTTTGAACTTTTATAAAGAAATGTCCAAATATAAAATAAACCACATAGTCCGATGATTATGTCAAGTAAGGAGAGGAAGTTTTTTTGTAGAGTTAATTTGTATTTAAAATGCTGTTCTTTCAGAATCAGCAAGGCCCTCACTCCTCTCTAAGTAATGGTTGCAATGAGGAGGTAGAAGCATCCATGAAAGTAACATGAGAGAATGAATGAGATTTTGGGACGTCATGTTCTTGCAGGTAACATGAAATATATTCCTTTAGGAAAAAGTCTCTTTAATAACTCTTTTTTGACAATGCATATGTGGCAGATTGTGATTGGTCCGTTTTAAATATTTTTTTAGAATAAATTCAAACAGACCAATAGAATTATGATAGGTGTTCTGATGTAAAAAAGTTATTAAAAAAGAGTTGTTAAAATATCATTGTCCATTCCTTTAACATACCGAATGAGTGGCAGCATTACCAAAGTTGTTGTGGTGAAGGATGTGCTACTTAAGACAAATTCACACTCATTTTTTTTGAGTATATAATAGATTCTTAGCAAAGGTTTAAGTGTATCATGAATTTTTATCAATTTGTTGGTAAATGATTAATGCGTTCTTATAATTTACAAAGAGTCTTTGTAAATTATTTTTTATTGGTTGGTAAGACAGGCATGTAGCTAAGTAACTTATTGAATAATTGTATGTTGATTTAGGAAAAAAAAAAAAGGTAAGGTTATCACTATAGGTTGATGATTCTCTAAATATTGAAAAAATGTTTTTTAATACAAAAATTGGACATCATAATATTTTTTTTATGTATCTTTCATCAATTCCAGCCTTGCATTTGTTTGGTTTAAAGTTAAGAAAATTAAGGAAAACACAAAATAAGTCAAATTTCAATTAAAAAATTATAGATAAAAGGAATTTCCTTTAATTTTCACCTTAACAAACAAATATCAATGCATCATTATTTATGTTTTGGCCTTTCTATATTCTCTTTATTTGTATTCCAATTAGGGATACCAAAATATCCGTGACCCGTGGATATTCGCAGATAAAATAGTGATGGATAATACTCGCAGATATTTATTATTTGCGGTTTGTGGGTAGCAGGTATTTTAACATCCGCTCATAAATGAGTCGGATGCGGGTAATATACTATCCGTACACGTAGATATCCGTTATTTGCATAAAATAAAAATAAAAATTTAATTTATAATTTATTAAGTTAAATTTAATTAAAATTAACATTAATTTATATTTGATAAGGTTAAATTTAATTAAAATTAAAATTTAATTTATATTATATTTTTTGTAATTTTTTTTAATAATTTATAAAAATATATTTTTTTAAATATTTACGGATATCCATAGGTATCCAAGGATATTCTCAGATTTTAAAATACGCAAATATTTTTTAAATAAAAATATGTGCAAGTAACAATATATTTCTTTTTGTTTGCGAGTAGACACTATGTATGCCTGACTCAAATTTGACTCCTTGCCATCTCTACTCTAATCATAATGTACGTTAAAAAATTAGATTAAAGTGAAAGTGATGTTTAACAAGACTATGTTTCTTTTTAAGGGAATAAAAATGGACAACAACTTGCATGACATGATTTTACCGGACACAACGCCATTATTTATGAAAGCACTAAAAGAATGGCATGCTAAGCTCCATCCACATTTTCCTTTTCCACTGGACTCTCTCTTTTCATGCCAAACCATAATCCACAATCATAATATCTCATAACTCCATAAAATCACATCACAAAGATCAATCTCATACGCCTAAAAGAAATATATTCAAACTTGTAAGTTCGAAGAAAATGGAACCTCGCAGTTTGTGTTGCTCATTGGAAATATTGACACAACATATGAACACTGTCACTGAGCTTATTATCTCACCTTGTCATTGTCTTGCAGTGCTTTTGGTAGCATGTGTTGCAACCCTCTACGCTGCATGCAGAAGAAAAACACCAATTTATTTGATAGACTTCAACTGCTACTGTCCACCCAGTTCTTATAGGCTACCGCTGGCCATGTTTGAAGAGAATCAATTTTATGATGATATGGACCCAGAGGCTGTTGCTTTCCAGTGCAAGATCATGGCCAAATCAGGATTCAGTGAGCTAACGTCCATTTCTCCATCTCTTGCACAGATACCCAAAATCAAAGCTCTCTCCTTTGCCCTTGAGGAGGCAGAGACAATCATGTGTTCAGTGATAAAAAACCTGTTTGAGAAGAACAAGATAAACCCTAAAACCATTGACATACTCATCACTAATAGCAGTGTCTTCTGCCCCACACCATCTCTCAGTGCCATGGTGGTTAACAGGTTCAGAATGAGGAGCAACATCATGAGTTTCAACCTATCTGGTATGGGATGCAGTGCTGGAATCATTTCAATGAGTCTAGCTAAAGACTTGTTGAGAGTTCATAGGAACTCACTAGCTTTAATAGTAAGCACTGAGACGCTGAGTCTGAATTGGTACACTGGTAAAGTCCCTTCTATGCTGCTATCTAATTGCCTATTCAGAATGGGTGGGGCAGCTATATTGATGTCTAGTAGGGTCCAAGATAGGCACAAGGCAAAGTATAAACTGCAGCATATTGTCAGAACAATCACTGCACAGGATGATGAATCTCATGGCTGTGTTTACCAACAAGTGGATCCAGAGGAGAAAGAAGGTGTATCCATATCAAAGAGCATAGTTAATGTGTCTGGAGATGCACTGAAGAAAAATATAGCTTCACTAGGACCATTGGTTCTGCCTTTGAGGGAGCAATTCTTGTATTTATTTTCCATAATTTGTCGAAAAATGTGGAGTACAGGAAGAATAAGCATCTACACTCCAAATTTCAACCATGCTTTTGAGCATTTCTGCATACATTCAGGGGGAAGAGCCATCATTCAAGCGGTTGAAAGAAACTTAAGGCTAAGGAAACAGGACGTGGAGCCATCAAGCATGACTCTCTACAGGTTTGGAAATATTTCATCATCTTCAATTTGGTATGAGCTGAGCTACATAGAAGCAAAAGGGAGGATGAAATGTGGGGACAGGGTGTGGCAAATTGCCTTTGGAAGTGGATTCAAGTGTAACAGTGCAGTGTGGAAATGTGTTTGTGACATGAAGCCAGACACCTCCACTGCATGGAGGGATACAATTCATTCCTACCCAGTGGATAATATTATGAGAACAAACTGACTGAGCATACAGATCGCTGTACACATTAAAAAAAAAAAAAAAAAAACCCTAGAAGTAACATTTTATTTGAAAAAAAAAATTCTGTGTTAAATGTTCTTGCAGTTCGTTAAGGAATCTATTCACTTTGCATCGTTAAGAATTGTTTTAAATAAATGATGTCACTTTTTGCGTACAAAAGTAATTTCCTATATACAGATGCTATAAAATAGTAAACTATAAAATGAACCGAGAGACACATTGAAAAATAAATAAATAAATAATATATATATATATATATATATATATATATATATATATATATATATATATATATATATATATATATATATATTCAGGCTCAAGATTTCTAAAATTGTTCACCAAATTAGTATAGTGCTCAGAGCACTTCAACTTCCTCATTCACAGAGTTGGTGGCTAAATTAAGTTGCACTGCTTTATAGATTGAATTAAAACATAAACCCTATATTTAAGAGTAATAGATGTATTTCTCTAGTTTGAGATAGTTTAAACAATATAAACTCGTTTAACATGTTCAACAACGACGGAAAACAAAAACACCACCAGCCAAATCAATGGCGACAGCGGTATAATGGTATTAATCAGACACTGTATTATGGTCCTCCCAAACTAGCAAAATAAAAAACCAGAGATTTATTCAAATGAAAAATAAATAAAAAAAAATTCAGAGTTAAAATTGATTTAGAGACTACTTTTTTAACTTCATCTAAAGCTCTCATTTAACTTCTCCAAAACTAAGTTACATGACTCAATTCAATTCTACAACGAGTCTATTGAACTAAATTGCAAAGCTATTAAGATACACATGGATCTATGTAGGAATAGTCCTTAAAAGCAATCCGATGATACAAAATTGACGACAAAAGGCTGTTAAAAGAGAACTCAGAATCACCCCCAACAAGGGCATTTACACCGGAACCTCCAATCTGTGTATTGGCAGAATGAATAGCCTGAGATGAGATACGAAGAGAATGTCTAGAATCGACGGATGTCTTTAGGCGGCCTGAAGTTAAGAGGGTGGGTTTCTGGGGTGGCACTCTCATCTTCCTTCCACATTTTTATTGTCTTGTCAGCTTCGCATGTTATAAGCCTTGAACCAGTAATATCATAGGTACAAGCATAAATACCAGCTTCACTGTCCAGTGATCCTGTTGAGGAAAGAGGAAAGAAAATAGGGTGTTAGACTTGCCAATCTCGTGGGTAGGATAGAACTATATAGCATCAACTAAACATCCAAGAACACCCAAAAATGCATACCGGGCTGCACAATGGTTTGGGCTTGCTGGAAATTGTGACCACTCTTCCAATCCCAGAACCACATACTGCCATTGTCACCTTCGACCAGGAGAAAAAAAGGGCATAAAGATTAATGCAAGGGTCATAATATCCATATCAAATTCTTCAGTATGACGCAACAAGTCAAGATTAGGGAGCATTACTCCCTAATATCATCATGGCCATGAAAAATTGGGACACGGATTAGTTGAATTTATTCTATTAAACTTGTTTCCCAATAGAGTTTTTTTAACTTGTTTTCGTACCTCCAGTAACCATCACACCCTCTTCATTGACAGCCATTGCATTGATGATAGTTTTCTGTTGAGAGCTGCAGATAAAACAGAATACCAAGAAGAATCCACTAATTCAGTAATTTATTTCCAATCAAATCTATCAAGAAGTATAATTGAGCTTGAATATTTAGACAACTGATATGAACAAAATATTCCTGTCTTTGCGTTTTGTCCTCCAAACTACCCAAGCATTACTTAATGATTCCTCAATAACATAAATTTGCTAAAAATAAGTTTATGAACTCACAGCATATTGTGCAAAAATTCTCCTTTTGGAAGGCTGAACTTTTTAATATTGTCAGCTGAAGCAGATGCAAAAGATTGCCTGCAGCCAACAAAAAACAAAAGAAAGTGAGAAGCCAATAGACAAGTTTAACTAAATACATATCTTATCATTCTACAAGAGTCAACTGATGTCAAACACATACTCTTTGGGATGCTGGGCCATTGCACGAACAGATTTTTTATGGTTTGTGAGAGTTAACATTGTTTTACCTGGATGAATGTCACATGTCAGACTGTGCATATAATCACTACACGGGTGAGCAAGAACTTAAAAAAAATAAATCCGTAAATTACCATATCTTAGGTCCCACATCTTGATGGTAGTGTCGTGTGAACCTGTAACAACTTGGGGATCCTGTAAACAAAATAAAAGCAGAATAAGGCCTCTGAAGAGCAGGTAAAAAAAGGTTAGAACAGAAAAATTAAAACATATCAATCCTAACGACAGTTTGCTTTAACATCTATCATATCAAAGAACTGGGTACCATACAATCTGATAGTCTGCATACCAGTCTTGCAGATATTAGTAAGTCGGAGTACAAAACTTGATAGCATGCATATAGAATACGCAATATTGCGTCACAACTAGATATCAAGAAAAAGAAAAATGATATAGGCAATGGTAGAAGCTGCATACCGTCGGCCGCGTAAACACAGAGCATACAGTGTTATCATGACCTGAAAGGGCGTGAATCTGCATTTTACTACGTATATCCCAAACCTGAAAATTTAGCATTAGCAAAGCATAAATATGACTTTTCTATTGCTCAATAACACCTTTGAAAAATAACCATAATGTAACTGTCCATAAAATCCATACCCGACAGACAGAATCACGTCCACCAGTTAGTAAAACATCAATAGTGGGATGGAGTGCCAAGCAGTAAACACCACTCAAATGACCATGATAAGACCTAATAACCTAAACACAATATCAAGTATTTTAGTAACCAGTTATTTGATGGAGTTCCAGCAATTGCTGAAATGTTCAGCCCACAAAAATTAACACTGAAATGAAGATTTGACCTTATTCTGTTCAAGATCCCAGCATTTAACTTGTTTATCGTCACCAGCAGAGAACATGTACGTATGCCTGTTGCTAACAGCAAGTCCTGTTAAAAGAATAAATTGTTATTATTAAACCTATTCACAATTGCTGCCACCACCAATAAGACCTTGGTATCTTACCTCTAATTTGTTCAATGTGGCCTGTTAATGTGAGTTTTAACACTCCACTTGCCAAGTCCCATATCTGCCCAGATGAATAACTTAGCGGAAAAAAAAAATCTAAAGTTTTGAATAGAACATAAGATCATATACTTTTAGCTTCAACTTATGGCATGTTCAGGGTTACAAGACCCACCGATAGTTTTAATAAATAAATAATTAACATAAGGCCCAACCGATGGAAAAGAGCAACTTCACAAGGTCAAAATAATTTTGCAAAGGAATTGAAGATGCTCTAATTTCCAAAAAAAAAAAAAAAAAAAACAAATAAGCAGCAAATATAAATTTGAATCCAGAAACAGTTATAAAAAGGAGGCACTAAAATATAAAGAGAAGTAGCCAACAGAATTAACAATTCAACATGGCCCACTAAGTTTCCCTTCTTATAATCATGCCTTCTCATGACAAGCAACTATAACATGCCTTTTGTAATCAAATACCTTGATAGTACGATCTGCAGAACCAGTACAAAACCATGTGTTACTGGGATCAATTGCAATAGATCTCACCCATCCTAAGTGACCGCTGATGACCTAAACAAAACATCAAGGTTCAAATCATTCAACTAAAATTATAACCAAAGTATTACAATTTAAAAGGCCTATTTAAATGATGTAAGTCAGACCGCATTAGAGCAAAAGGCTAAAAAAATCAAGACAATAACATAGAAACCAATTATTTTTAGATATTGTGCCATAGTTTGAATGCCTGAGATTCAAAATTGAAATTTGCTAAGCTGAATGGAACCGAAAATGCTTGAGAAATTGCATTGCTACAGCAAAAGAACTATATCCAGATACACCAGAAATTGCATTCCTACGCTTCAAATATATTTAAAGAATTATTCTTCTTTACCATGTATCACATTCACAACAATCTATACGAACAAAGGGTGTAAAAACACATCTCCATCTAAAACGAATTAAAGAGATAATGGGTTGTCATGCGACACAACCCTAACAAACTGAGCTAGGATTATATTTTGTTGGTCTTTCATCTTCAGATTTCTCTATCATCACAAACGATGGTTAATAGAGTTGACCTTCAGATTTGTAAATAAAGCATACACTTGAAATAAGTGATACATCCCAGATTAGAGTTGTTGAAGTAATCACAATCATAATTGGGTGGTAATAAAAATACACTTTTCAAATTCAACTAAACAACCATGAACTTTAAGAAACATGTTCTGATTTAAATTCAACTAATTCTAGTGAGCACATCTTCGTAGATGTATTCTGTTTTCACTGAAAAATATGAAATCGAAAAAGCAAATAAGATCTAAGATTCCCTCATTGTATGGAATTGTCCAACATATCATTTATACAAATGAAATACCAGGATTTTCTATGTATTGCTCTACTTTATCTGAGCATGTACATCCAAGGTAACCTTGCACTAGTTGCAAGAAAAAAGGGGGCAACAGTATGATGGAACTAAGCTGAGGTCTTCCTCAGCTAAACTACAAGCTAATGCACCACACATGGCCAATTAAATTTTTCTTGATTCACATAATGAGGATGAAAATGAAAATAAATAATACCAATACCACTTACACATCACTAAATATTAAGTATAACCAAACAAGGGTTGAGGTTTGTACCCTGTAGTTCTTCCATGGAGCATGCCATACAGGACGTGGCCATTTACTTGGCATTCTTTCCATCAAAGCAGATGTAGATAAGTTCCTGTAATGTAGAACTCGTATGAGTTTAGTCAAAATGTCTGTTTGAATGTCAATCCTAAATACATACATACAGTCCTACATTGGAAGGAAAATGCATAGACATATTGAGAGAAAACACACATGATCATGAACAGAACAAACAAAATAGCATTAAACTCTTAAAAAATATATTGTAACAATGACATCTACAAGTCACAAATTAACTCTGTTGGGATCCGGTTAAACTATAAAAAGCATCAAGAGAAAGCATGGACCTCTCAGAAGAACCAGAGGCAGAAATGATTGCTGTACTTTTGCTCTGAAAGCCAGTATCGTTCCTGTAAAGGAAAGAAAGAAGAAAAACATAAAAAACAAAAGTCTTCAACAACAACAATTCAAAAACAGCATGCTGTGAGACACAATTCAGGCTTCCATTTTATAAGCTATTACTATCCTATCTACAATGGCACAAAATTGCAATGCATGTGACTTCAAGAAATCATACTAAAATCTCTGAATATACGCAAAAATCAAAATGAAAGAAAAGACAAAATGGAACACTATATTTCCCAACATGGAATCCCAATTATTTTTCTTATGAAAATAAAATGTGACATTAGCAAACTTCGACATTTTTTACAAAGTAAACAAATTCTTGTGATATTGAAAACTGCATAGGTTCTAGAAACAATATTTTAGGATATTCATGACTTATCATTCATTATTAAACTTCAGTAGATCTTACCTGTTATATAGAATGATATAATATGTCAAAATAAATTTTCAAATAATTGAAGAACTATAAATAAAATAAAAAAATAATCTGATAAGCATGAGCCAAACAGACTATTTGTGAATAAAAGAAGCTCCAAGCGTCCAGATGCAAAAAATTCATGAAAAGATGGAGGAAATATTCTTACGGTGCTGTGGATGGCATAGAAGGACCAACAACCAAGGCATTTTGCAATCCTCCTTTCTGAAAATCTTTGGAATCTCTGGGACCTGTTAAATATGATTCTCTTAATTATGGAGGAATAATTACAGGGAAAAATGCAGAAAACACTAGAGATGGCACACTAAATTTTCTAGTAATAGAGGGAGATTACATTTTGGGGCAATGCAGAGTTGTAAGAAAAATAATATACAAGAAGGAATACCAAACACTTCCCAAATGTAAAAATTGTGTATATGATAATAGAAAAAACAAGGGGGGAAGAAAAGCATCAGCTCAAGAATCAAGAGTTATGTAAAGGCACACGCAACAAGAGTTTGCATTCTTTAATATATAGTTATAAATGATCTGTTTTCATAAACATTTTTTAACGGTGATCACAACAAGGACATCATTAAAAAATCACACACAACACAGAAACCTTGTTCTCAACAAATCTTCTTATGAAAGGATTTTTCCTAACTCCTGAGACTTAGGGTCAGCATGTGGATACATACTTCATCCCCAAAAACCAAAATATATTCTAGTGTATACTACAGTAGTAATATGCCAGGAAAAAAAATATAAACACAAATTACCGTCCTACAAAGTAAAAAAATCACACACTCACAACACAGCAACATTACAATCACAATTGTGCAATACAGACAATGGCAATGAAATAAGAAACTATAACTCAATCACATACAAAACAAATGGCTAAGAAACTACAAACACCCTAAAATCAATCCAAAAACTATCATACAACTAAATAGCCGATACACATATCCTTAGACCAGTAAGGCACCTGGAAGAGCAAGAACATTAGAAGACCCTGCTTGCTGAGAGCGATCCTGTGCAGCAGAATTTACTTGACGAGCAGGCTGATTGGCAGTGCCTTTGATTCCAGCATACTCCACGCTCACCTAATTTTCATTCCAAACAGCACAACATAACTACCACAGTTCACAATCCAAACATTCAAACCCCCGAAAACATTCACAATAAGCAAATCCACATCCATCTCGGTACCTTAGGGTTTAAGTAGAAAACTGAACGAAATCAAACGAAACTCGCAAGCATTTTAAAGACTCGGATTAGCTAACAAACTAACTAACCTTATGACTAATGCGAATTTTCTTGCTGCAATAGAAAATTGGAAGCGCGAATCAGTATTAGAGTGTGAGAGAGTGCGGAAAGAGCGAGAAGAAGAGAAAGAAGCGAAACCTATCCGCATCGGGAGGAGCGAGCTGACCGTGAATGGGAGAGAAAAGATCGAGACCGCGCTTCAATGACTTGAAGCTTAGCTTCTTCAAGGACTGTGGCTCCACGGACTCTACCTCCATCTTGTTTCCGTCTAGGGTTTTACAGAAACAACGCTCTCGGAGGGAGTGTTGCTAACCCCGCTGGCTAGCCACCACAGCTCGTCTTTCTTAGTTAAACACAAACACTCTTTTTCCTCTTGGGTGCGTCCATTGAGTTTTCTTAATATTTAGTTTTATAATTTCTTTTCATTACACATTTTTTGTTTTATATCAATCAAATTTATTTATTATAATATTCAAATTTGGTATTAAATATGATATACTTTGGGACAATTTTGGTTTTAGTCTATTTTCAAACTAAGATATAATTTAGTTCTTCAACTTTAGAAAACTCTAGTTTTAGTACTTTTTACAAAAATTTTTCAACTTTATTTGCTTTTGACATAAATAAAAACATATTTAACCCTACCTATTACAACAAATCAAATAGTTTTCAACTTTCACATTTAAATATTTATATTTCTTTATAATGTTTTTATTTATTTTTTCATATAAAAATATACTACTCGTCTTTTTTTATTATTAATCATTGACTTTTGTTTAATTCAAAGAATTTTTGTTTTACTAAATTCATTTTCATTATTTCCTAACAATTAAATTATTTTGGTATTTGAATTATATTTTAGATATTGTATACATTGATTTTCATTATTATACATTTCCTAACAATTCATTAGGTATTTTAGATATTTTCATTATTTGAGTTATTGTATGCATTTGTTCTGTTTTATGCAATTTAAAAGGAAAGTGTATCAAATTATTTTTAAAACACACTTTGATAACTTTTATTTTTTTAATATTTTTATTTATTATTTATTTTTATAGTATAGAATATTGTTTTGATGATTTTTTTATATAATTGTTTTTATTTTCTAATTCATTATTATTAGTGTAATTTTATTGATACAATTATATAAAAACATTTTATTTACTATAATATAATAATAATTTAATATTTTTGTTACGAATGTTATTTATCATCATCACCATATATCAGTTTAAAAAATTGAAAATTTATACTAAAATTTTAATTATTATTAGTTTAATATTTTCGTTTTCAATTTCATTCATATATTAATTTTTTTTATTAGTGTATAAAAATATATTTCAATAGAATTTAAAGTAAATAAGTAAAGAGAAATTTAAAATATTTTTAAGAACTAGCTTGTAAGAAATAAATAAATATTTTGAAAACTAAACCCAATTAGAGTGCTAAAACAAAAGTTAAATATATTTAATAAGGATTACATATATATTGAATTTTCCGAAAAGCTCATAGGAAGAAATATTAGGAACTGTTATAACATCTCACAATTAGATTTTCCTATAAGCAAGTTTTACCAACTAACCACTGTTTTCCTCGTAATGTGATTTATTCTAAACTACATATTTGAATACTCTCTTACAAAAAAGAACATTTAAAACATCTAATTTTTTTCTTAGTAAGTAATGCTTTATTCTTTTGAAAAACTACTGTTATTAGTAAATTAAAAAGTTAATATTGCACTTGTTTTAATTCTAAGCTTTGTTATGTCATAACAAATTAATAGACTTTGAGATTATATGTTTTTAAAGGAATATCATCTTGCTCTAAATTTGCTAGCTCATGATTGAAAGGAACAATATCAGCTTGGTATTTGATATACAACATTTCCTGTACACAGAAGACAATCAAAACTATTCACACTGGTTTTCACTCAAAATGTATATTAATATATATATATATATATATATATATATATATATATATATATATATATATCTGCTATAGTCATCCCTGATGCAAAATTTGTTCTTAAGCTAAGCCTTTGGCTGTTGCAATCTTATCTGCATCACAAGGTAGTTTTGCAATGACATCACAGCATGACTGCATGAAAGATCCTTTGTTGTAACACTTGGCCAAAGAGTTGGAACTTGAAAGGATATGTATGTACAAACAGCAAGGTGCTCTTCCTACAGAGGGATCCAACCCTGTGGATCATATAATTGAGGAGTTTGGATGAGAACAATGTCACATGCAAACGTTGTGTTTGTTGAAATGAATAAATACAGAGAGCTGTTACCTTGATTAGTCCCGTCTCAGTACCACACAAAATGATGTCATTGGCTGCAAGGATGCTTGTTATCTTGCTTCCTGCTGATATTCTCCCCAACTTTTTTGGTGCCCCTCTCAACCATATCTGGTTTGGGAAGGTAATTTCAGATTAAGAAGTTATCTTGATGTCATTTGTTTAAGGGGTAAAAATCAAGGTGAAAATTCAATGGGTCGATTTTATTGGGAATTTTGGCATGTTTGTGGGATGTTCTACTTAAGTACTTATAGAAAAGGGAATAAGAAAGCAAAATAAAATTAGTTTATTATATGTTCAATTCCATCTAACTATATTAGAGCAAATGGTCCAAAATATATACTTCTGGGTATGATTTGATGCCAACCCTATCAGTTCTTTAGGTACCTGAATGTTGTTTGGTGAAGAGCTGGAGATTAGGTACAAGAAGTCTTCTACCACTTCCATGGCCACCACATTATCTCCTTTGTCAGTAAGAATTGAAAGTTTTGGTTTCCTAGTTCTTTTCCATTCCTGTGTAATCCATCCATGTCAGGAGAAGTCAAGGTTTTTCTTGAGCCAAGGTTGCAATTCTCACCTTGAATGTTGTGCCTTCAACTTGCTTATTTGCACTGTAGAGCCAGTCTCTATATCCTACAACTGCATTGATGGGCTTACTTTGCTTCCTCCAGCTCCTTGTAGGGGGTTTGATCTCTAGTTCACGGTTGTGTGTTGTGGAATACTCCTGAAACAAAATATCATGTCATGCTACCTGTTTATGTGGTTCTAGAATGTATGTCAAACAACAAAACACTAACCTGTATGCTTGAATCTGTGCATCCAATATATAACTTTCCTTGAGCCACCGTCATGCACTTCACATGCTTACCTTTGAGAATATCTCTGGTCACTCTTGATTCATTAACTAGCTGCAAATGGTTAAAAAGATAAAACAAACAGTTCCAATTTTTGTCTGCTGGCTATACATGGAAAGTTTTGAAGCATCACCTTTAGTCCCTGGCTTTCTGCAATAGCAAAAATTGTTTCACCATGTGCTCGCAAATGATGAATTGGTTCCTTCAATGCTATAACTTCAACACATTCCAGCTTTCTCTGGATCATTTTCCACACCTATTTATGTATGTTATCATAAGATAATCAGTTCATTTTTGTTACTAGAGGTCTTGGAAGAGAAATTGAAAGTGGTGACTTTGTGAAGGGTGTAATCTTACCCTTATGGTTTTATCAGTGGATCCGCTTATAAGGCAGTCAGATGGTTCATAAAGTGAAAAGCATGTCACAGACTTCTTGTGCTCCTTAATGTCCCATATAAGACTTGCTGAGTGTCCCCTAACATCCCAAACCTATGACTCAATGAATGTAATGACATGATTTAGCATGTAGTCTATAGTTACTAAACATGCACCACATGAATCAGATCAAGTGCTTTTTTACCTTGATTGTTCCATCTGAATACCCACTGAACAGCAATCCCTTGAAGTAGATGAGGGAGCAAACTGCTAAACTGAAGCTGCAACCTGCCTCAAGGATTTGTGTGTGAACGCAAGAAATACGCTGCTCTTACCACCACCATGATTTGGTCGATGCCACAAAATAAATCATTTAGTGCTAACTATGCTAATTAAATAGGTAGCAAGATTGTAAGAAATTCAAGAATGTGCTCCTAAGACCAATATCATAACTCATTTACTTTTACATTAGTCCTTTTTCAACCCTCACTGTGTTTATTTTACCCCACAGTTGCTATAATTCTTTAGCTTGTTCTCCATTTGTATCTTTTACTTGAATGCTGCATCCTTAAACTATTTTCTGTTAGCTTCAAAAGTCCTTATATTTTGAGTTAAAATGGAGCTGATAATGAAAACTCCCCACAATCAAGTTGGCCTTAGGCTGCTAGCATACATACTTTTGGCATCAAAATCCTAAAAATGTCGTGATATTAATGGAATAAACCAAAGCTCTTGCTTACTGAATCAATGGTGGAGCATCAATTATGTTAATTATGTGAAATTTACATTTCTGTAATCAGAGAATATTCACGCGAGTGTTAAACTCAGTACATGAATGAGTACTCACTGATATGTTTGGGAGCAAGAAATCGGCTACTCTATGTAGTTCCTCAGCCATCCAAATAACATTTGAAAGCCGCCTTAGTGATTCCTTTACTCCTTCGGAGAAATGCATCAGTTTTTGCTTTCCTACATGAAAAGCAGTGTCTGACTAAATTGAGAAAATTGATAATTCAAAGAAGTACTCTATCATTCATACGTTCATTCATTTTTTGTTTAAAATAGAGGAAGTAATTTTGTTTTTTTCTCCAGTCAATCCTCTGACACAACACTCATAGGACTGGTGTCAAGTCCAACATAAGAATGAGAAAGACAAACATAGCAAAGATTTCATACTTATATAATCATCATGTACAAAATGTCTTTGTTTATAACCATTTTGTGTTTATCAATAGGGTGTGACATGGACCTTGTTGAGAAAAATACCTTTTCCGGAGGCATAATTAAACATGCACATACATGCTAGAAGTCTTTCCTCCAACTCCATCCCAGGATGCAGAAACTGCTCAACTCCACTTAGTATAATCTCAGATGCATAATAACTGATGCTGTCTGGACTTTTTGATATATGACATCCAAGCCATGCAATTGCTACTAGGCAATCTCTAGAAACCCTCTTTATCTTGCTTCTAAGAACCCTATCTAAAGTATGGAAGACAGAATCCCCAAGGCTTATGATACATTTTGCAATTTTACTGCACCACAAATCTGTGCTAGTATCCTGCATGTTATAAAATTTATTAACATCCTTAAACATGTTACACAGCACGGTTCATGCTGTCATGCATATACTTTGAACATTCAGACACACAAAGCATTTAGGAAGCTTACCTGTAGACTCGTATCCAACCAGTTGAAGTTCCTTATCATATTCTGGTGATAGGAAGAGGTCAAACCTGTCTTTCTCAACAACCATGCAGTTGTATATGGCTCTCCTGTCCAAGCATACGTACCAGCCAGATTTGATAGAATGGATGCAGATAATATCTGCTCTGAGCTTTCTTCTGATGTCATTGCCCTGAGAAGGATTTGCACTGCTTCTTCTCTAAACACACCTTTATCAGGAGAGTTCTGCAGTATAATTTTGTTTCGTTAGTAACTAAAGGCTTCAAGTTTCATATACTATCTTACCAGAGTGATTTGGTCAGATTATATATATCCAAGTCTAAGATGTTCATGAAAATAAAATTCTAAACTTCAAGTAATTTCAATTAGAACTGAAAGATATGTTTCAGTGACTTTATGCCAAATGTATCATTGAGTGACTTCAAAGTTACAAACTTCTTCTTTGTGAGATCCACGTGATATATCCTTATTTTGACAAATATTTTTGTTGCTCATTATTAATTATAAACATCGTGTAAATTAATGAATGGAATGGAATGTTCCTGCATGTGACTTAATGTTTTTGTTCCGTTGAAAGAGTTTCATGATTGAAATTCATGAACTGTAGACTTGTGTTTTTCTGAATTTTAACAATTACCAGTATGTCTAACTGAAGCAAAATATTTGCTGCTAAAAGCCGATGATCAGGTTGTAACTGATGTGCACAATGCATTAGTATCTGCATAATATTGATGTTTCTTTCTTGCTGTACTCGTTGCAACAGACTAATAGCCGACGATCTGGAAAAGAACTGAAAATGGTTAGTTAAAATTCTCAGAGCAAGGATTGCAACAAACATATGAACAAACCATAGGATCAATCTGTTAAATACATATTTGCTACAAGTACTACTCAACTAAATTCAGATAAAACACGAATTGAAGATATGGTTGCATAGTTATATACCGTGGTATACAAAGGATTTCATGAAAAAACTCAAGAGCCGTGCATTTGGCGCGGATATTTTCTGACTGCAAAAGGTGGATAAAGGGAGCAAGTGGAGTGAATTGTGATACATACTGTCTGCACTGGGCATCATACTGCATGCATTTTATAAGAATGGTGGTTAAAGAAAAAAATTCTTCTAGGTTATCATTCCTGGCAACTTCTAGAAATCCACTGAGAACATGAGGAGAACTGATGGTAGCCAAATGCATGTTATTTGTGGCATAGTCAAATGAAGTTACTAGCTCTTCAATGATCATCAACGATGCTGCATGAGGTGTCAAAAGAAGTGACTCTGGCCTATTCTTGTAACTATTTGAAGTGCATACAATCTCCACTAATATTGGCAGAAGTTCCAATGTTTTTATATCTATAGGAGAAGGATTTATCAAATAAATTAGAATTGCTGCCTCATGGACATTTTGTTTTAGAGCACTTGCAAGATCACACAGCCTTAAGCCTTTCTTCTTGACATCTTCTATGATTGACTTGTTCCTTGAAATTATTGTTGTCAGAATAGACACTGATGCCCTTATTTTTCTTTCCTCTTTGGAAGTAGAGATAGCTATTAGCAGCTCATCCAAAATCACATCCTTTAAGGAAGCATAAGTAGCGCCGGATGAATTAATCAGGTTCTCATAAATTGATGCAATGTCTACAGTATATTCTTCATCACATTTTCCTAATACCTCTGAATAGTGTAGCTCTCTAATCCTCCTTTCAGTCAGTTCTGACAAGTCTTGCAGGGAATATCTTCTGGAGCTTGGACAAAGTTCATCAAACTTTCGTAGGCTATACACTCTTTGTGTCTCTGAATTTTCCTGATTTTTCTGGCTGGGCCTATGTTTGCAAGCAGGTGTAAATGTTACATGATCGAACAATTTTTTTGGCTTCAATGCTTCCTCATTTAGTTCATCCTCTCCAAGACAATTTAAGGGAGCATTTCCAGTTTTATCTCTGTATTTTGAGATAGATAAAGTAATATCTTCTATGGACCTGTTGAATCTACTAGAATCAAGCTTAATTATGTTTTTCTTGTCCAACTGTTCTTGAATAGGATGTTGATGAGCTTGAGGCAAACCAGAGTGTTGCTGTAGCTTCCTGCGAAGGTCGGTTACATGAAATTCCATGAGACAACTATAAACAATAATGAAGTTTGAGAAAAACAAGACTTTTAAGGTGCCAAACCAGTTGTGGATTTCTGGTGGTAGATCATCTGCTGTAGTTATTGTGGTCTGTATATAAATTTTTCTGTCATCCACATTTTCCTGAATATGAAGAGATTTGAGTTAAAAAATAAAAAACTTCTGTCTGGCTTATAAGGTCAAAATTTGACGAACAAACACATTTTAAGTGGTTACGTGTCAATAAGAAATCTTCTAAAAAGTTATCACTAACCATGTTCTTTCTGGCTCTAAAATCCTTATAGAATGCATCCACTGACACTGGTGTCTTAGAGCGTGCCTCTATCATCATATCTTTGAAATCTTTGATACTTGAAATTGTTTGGATCTCTTTGTCGTGATAATCAACTGACTTAAGTTGTTTAAGGGCCTTCTTATCACCTTCATATTCAGCAATATCCATGAATTGGTTTGATTCATGTTCCATTGTATGCATCACATCTTGAGAATCAAGTGGATGAACCTTTTTATACTGCATACTCATGACACAGAATTTAGGGGAAATAAAAAGGGAACAAGAAAGAGAAGTTCTTGAGCATCTATGATCTAACATTGTAAGTTTCCACTTGTATATAATTAAAATGAATTTGCAATGCCATTGCCAGTAATAGAAATAAATTAAAACAAAGCTTACCATATTGCAACTTTTCAATCTTGATTCATGTTGAACTGAAGTAGGAGAAACACAGCTAGTATTTGGCACATCCCTGTTCGAAATAGTAACTTAATTTTAGATGAACAGTGCCATTCCAAAATCTAATGTATGGACTTCAACAAACAGTATCTTATGTCAGTTTTGTATTCTTTCCATTGATATTCCTACTTTTATCTGTATTCTTTCTTTAGTTATTAGAAAAACAATTATGGATTATGACTGAAATTAGCTATAACATTCATTAAATGTGTAACATTTTTCAACCTATTTCACCATTAAAATAAACAGCAATCTTACTCTTTCTCTTCAAACTCAACCATTTGTCTTTGGAATAGTACTGTTAAAAAGATGCTTTTAGATGGAACTGTTGAAAGGGATGGAACAGAATGGAATTGAATAGAACCCCCGTCTCATTGTTTAGGCCTTTTTACAATGGAATGAAAAAAGAGAAAGAAAAGAGTAGTTCCATTCCACACCCACAAATTGGAGAGCAGGAAAAAGAGAAGATTTTCCATCCTATTGCACACGATTGAACATAGTATCATTCTATTCCACCCCCTTTCATCAATCCAAACATAGCCTCAAAGTCTAGCTCTCAGGTCCTAGAACTTCACGTGGTTTACACTTTTACTGCATAATTTTTGCCTTTTTTGGTTGCAAGGCGTTTGAGAGAGAAATGTACTGTTTTGGAACTCTAGTTCTCGTGATTGAGTTCATTCGAGTGTTTACCAACATTACATTGGCTAAAAGTCTCCATCAAATAGAAACTTGAATTTTGCTAAATGCCTAAAAATCTAGTCACTTTTCTAAGCTACAACAAAGAATTGTAAGGTTTTAGATCCTAGTTTTTTCCTCGAACTATTGGACTTCAGAACACACCAGGTTCCACCTGTTGAGCATTGTTTGAATGTGCATTAATGTTGAACAGCAAGGATTAATCTTACACAGATCGTGGTGATTGTTTGCTGCAATAACTCCGCCACCATGGATTTTCTCCATAAAGCATGACCTGGTAATACACCAGACACTCCTTGTACCTCCTTGCCACCTCCCTGATTGCTTCATCCACTTCATCCTCAGAAGACACAGATTCCAAACTTCTACTGCTGCAGTTACCCTGCACCATGCGAATGCTTGATTGGGGGAAAAGACTTTCACAAAGTTGTGATGCAAATTCTGTCCAAACAAGCCTTGGTGATACCAACACTGCTTGGAGAAAATGCAGTGCTGCCTGCCACTCATCTCCCTGGAGCTTCCTGACCACTGAGAGGTAAAAGTAGGAGCAGCACACCAAGTAACGGTTTGGAATTGTGGCTGTGACCTCTTCCTCTTCAAGCATTGCAGGCACCTGAAGCATTTGTTCTGAGTTCATTAGCCTGAAGGATCTATCTTCTGGCTGTTGAGCTTCAATGGCGGCCTCAATGCTGTCAATGCCCCAGTAAAGATTGGACAACACTGACTGCTCAGAGAATTCAAAAAATTCCTGCTTTTGAATCCTTAACCTGGAGGTGCATCTCAATTTCAGACCATTCCTGGTCTTCTCATCTTCCAAAGTGTCTTGAATGAACCTGTTGATAGAAACAAGCACCCATATGTTCTTGAGGTCTAACATCTCATCTAGCCTGTTTGGAAACCTGTTCAGAGCTAAAGAATCACGTTTAGAACACGAAAGTTGTGATTTTTAGCTTCCTAAAATCACATCTGAAACGTGAAACCAACTCTGATAACAGTCCCGAGATGGTATGAGTGAGGGAGATGAAATTGAAGAGGAATGGGGAGTGCTGATAAGTACTTTGGTGTTGAATATGAGAGAGGAGTTAATGCAAATTGTGTTTTTTATTAGATTATAGGTAGAAGTTTAGCATCTGATTGCAGGTTCCTCCCGTGACTGTTTTTAGCAAGATTCCAAATTTCATTGGACCCTTTAATCTTCTATTGCTTTCAGACAAAAAAGAGACCGTTGTCTTTCCTACAGTGGGAAAAGTTCCAAAATAATTAACATTATAGTGCTCCACTTCACGTGTACCTTATCACCAAGCCTTTTCTTTCTCTTTACGTTTTTCATTGCCGACTTTCTATCATGCTGAATTCTCGTACATGGTTACATACACTTGTTCATGAGTGTAGGTGTATGTATTTTTTGCTTGTGTTCAATCATTTATGTGTCATGCTTCTGCAGTAGGCACACATCACATGAAAGAGGTGAAATCTAGTACACGCTAAGAATACTGTAGGGAAACTAGGTTGTCATGTCATCTTAGGTTTAATTATTTGCTCCCACTACTGGTTCATTTCATGATCAGACATGCACAAACTTTGTGCTAAAAGCCTTGAAAGTTAAAATATTCAACTCACATTTTTCTAACATGCATTTTCAAATTGAATTCTCAACACAAAACTTTTATTATCTTCTTAGTTTTTCGCAAACTGGTCAATCCTTTGAGATGACACTGTTGTAAGATTGTGCTTGGATTTCTGTACCTTTTACCAGTGGTCCTGTGAACATTGAAATGTTGAAAAAACAAAACAGCAACATGCCAAGGATATAGAGTCATGAGCTTAATTGGGGTTTGAGTTAACAGCTAATTAAGCACTTATTTAGGGTAAACTTAACCAAACACTTGCTTTAAGGATCATACGAGAAAATAAACCAGAAAAGTACCTGATTAGGAAGGTACTACTACTTACAACATGATATTTTTACTTTGAAAGTAAAATTGGTTTACTGATATGTTAATTAACATATACAAACATGCCTCCAAACATGCAAAACAAATCTAACAAATGTTCTTCCGAAAGATTCTTTAAATAGATTTTGTCCACGATGTACCAAGTTAAAATGAAGCTACCCTTTGAACAAGAGTAGAAGTAGACATTGGTTTAGACTGAAATTGAGAATAAGGTCCATTTAAAAGAAAGTTACCATTAGCAGAATGCAGTGAGTGGTACATATGCATCTGCAGACAAAAAGATTAGTAGTTGTTATGTCAATTTAGAGAAGTTGGAAGTATTGTAATGAAATCTGTGTCTAAGGTGAAATTGCCATGAAGTTGATTCTTTGACAACTGTGTTCTCGTGGCTCCACAGAGAGTATGTTGACCTGTCAAGACAAGTTTCATCATGATTTGGAATCTGCTGGACCATTTCCTCTGTAATCACTCACACTGTCATTTTTACTGCAACATTCTGCATATTCACGGGACATCCAACTGAGTATAAGTTTCAAATTGGATGAAAGATATATAAAAAAAATTATAAATTTATTGTTTTAAAATTGTGGATTGAAAATGTTGTTAATTTATTAAGATAATTATACTTTGATAATATATTTTTTTTACAACATTTTAATATTATATGTGTCATTGATTGGTTTATATTAGTATTTTTATTTTTTATTATTATTATTATTATTATTATTAATTATGAAGTAATTAAAAATAAATAAATAAAGAGAGTGAGTTATGGTAAAATGAATTAATTTGGAATATTTTGCATTATACGATGATCTGTAACGAAAAGGACGTGACAGTTGGGAAGTAATGAAAAAAAAATGCATTTATTTATTTATTTATTCATTTATTAAAATAACACTGGAAAGCAACTCGTGTCACTTTTTCAAATTTACAAATAATAAACAAATTTGAGAATAATATACATTTTTTTTCTCAGTTAAATATAGGATAACTTATATTAAAATTACTTTTAACTGCAAAAAACAATTTAATTTTTTAATAATTATGATAGATAAATTTATCCAAACAAACCTTAAATATATGCTATATTTCCATTTAACTGTTTTCTAAATTAAAAAAAGTTGTGAAGTGACATTAATTTGTGATAATATAAATAGAAAAAAGAAGTTGAGAAGTGACATTATCATAATGATAAATATTAGTGACCTAATAATACCATCTTCATGCTAGTGGCAGTAATTATCCTAATAGTTATCGTAATAATGACAATGAATGGAAATAATGATAACATTAATTATATTAATCATGTATTTTTTTTTCCTTTCTTTCTAAGTGTAGTTTAACATTATGCGTACAGATGTAATAAATGCTTTTAACTTTAAATAAATATTTACAAAATTTACAATTCTAGTTTTTGTTTTCGTTTTTATATTATAATAAACGTGTATACCTCTATATAA
This sequence comes from Vigna radiata var. radiata, assembly GCF_000741045.1. Lineage (NCBI taxonomy): Eukaryota > Viridiplantae > Streptophyta > Magnoliopsida > Fabales > Fabaceae > Vigna > Vigna radiata. The sequence continues at coordinate 1,060,582 of NC_028355.1, forward strand.
ATCACTTAAAAAAATAAAATATGAATAATAAAGTGATAATAACTATTATTTTTTAAAATAAAAGTAAAAAAGTTATGATATTTAAAAATGACCAAAAAAAGTAATAACGATAATCATCACATTATTAACATTATTAGAATGAATTAGAAATACTATTAATCATGACAACTTGCAATAATAGTCATCATAATCTATCAATTATATATATATATATATATATATATATATATATATATATATATATATATATATATATATATATATATATATATATATATATATATTATTCTGTCACTTTTTTTTTTCTCGTATTTAGGAATGAAAATTGTTGGATTGAGTGCTATCCAATGTAAAAAAAAATTATCTGTTAACAAGTTGGATATTTATTTAAAACATATATGGATATCTCAAAAGGATATTTTATAAATTTTTAAAATAAAAATATAAAAAGTAATATAAATTAAAATATAATTTAATTAAATTTAATTTAATAAAATATAAATTGAATTTAAATGTGTGTTCTTCATAAATAAAGCTGAAAATTGAAGTATTAAGTTGTAACATGTGTGATGGGTTGTTTTGATTAATATGGATAAAGATTGATGATTAAATAAGTTATAAGTTATGCTATACATTCACAAGATTGTTTTCTGTTCCCCCAATGATCTTATTATTGGCTCAATTATTGAATAAATCCAAAGATATTGTGGTACCACTCTAATAATCCAATTAGACACTTATCAAAATATCAAAGATCTGGAAAATACAATTTGATTTTGAAAAATTTCAACTCTAGATTTTGTTAGGGTTGGATTTTTTGTTTTAAAGTTTTCAATCCATGTAATCTCACTTCATTCATGATATCTTAAAAATAATTTTCAAATACCAACAAAAACATTTCATTTGGTCATATTTCAATCATGTTTGACTTGAATTTAATAAAAATAATTTAAATTTTACTTCATCTAAAATAGTTTTTCTAAACTTAAATTATAACATATGTACTGGGAGTTGAAATAACAAAGTCTATAAGTATTTTTAACATCACTTTATTTCAAAATTACATTTACTTAAGTAGTTTTGAAATAAAATATTTTAACTTAAACTTGATTAAATAAAATTTGATTAAATTAATTGTGAGTATTTTTAATTTGGAATTAAAGTAATATTCTTTTATTTTTTGATAATGTATTTTTTAACCTAAGTTGAATTGAAGTATCACAAACCATAAATATTTTTTTAGTGAGAAGATATTTTCCTTAAATTTTTTTATAGCATCTTTAAATTTTCAAGCATCACAATATTAATAATAGATTGTATTATGTTTTTAATTCATTAATATGACATGTTAGTGAAATGTTATTTACATATTTTACACATTAACGACATTTAAAAAATTTGGTCGATTTTAATAATATTTTAGCTTAATTTTACAACATATAATTTTGTACCTTTATTTATTTAGATATTATAAAAAAAATTGAGACATAAATATAAAAATAATATTTGTTTTTATTGAAATGGGATAAGAATAACAGGATGCTAAGCTCTTGTCTCTGTCGAATGTCTCTTTACTCCGTGTTCTGTCAAGTGATCGTTGTATGGAATGTGACCTGCATAATACACTCTAACATTCAAGTCAGAGTTTTTGTCTCCATGTTTTTAGTAATTCAATAGTAACTCAAAAAATAAATTTACATCAAAATTAAAGTCTTTACACCAATTAATTTACTCTTAATCATCATTAATGTAAATCTTAACCACTAAACAACTCTGCTTAATTATTGACCAAGCGACCATGAAACACTTCTTTGCACAAAACTACTATGTCCTCTCCATTCAGCTTGTCACCGTCAACTATAAACCTATAATAACAATCTTAATTATTTTTTTAAGATTAAAGTAAAAAAAGATTGTTTCAATTAGTTTACTTTAAACTTCTAACACGTGAATATTTTGAAATATAAAACTAAAACTTGAAAAAGAGAAATGGATAAAGAGAAATGGACGAAGGAAGGAGGAAATTGGAGGGACCAATATTTGTGTAAAATTAATTAATGAAAGTGAAAGAGTTGAGGCATTCAATACATCTTCTTCTCTTTTGTCCGTCTTATTAATTTCTTCACATTCTTCCCTCTTTTCGTCCTTTTATTAAGCACATGCAAATCTAACTTCATTCCATTCCACACACGCACCATAAACATCTTTTTGCCAATTTTTCAATATTACTATTAGATCCACTCAACCAGTGCTATAGTTGAAAAGTATTTAATAGATGGACCCAAACAAATCTAAATTGTTAAACCAACCTCGTTATTTAAAGCTTAATTTGAATACCTAATTAGATAATTAGAGTTTTAAATGAGAGCAAGGAATACCCTGAACAGAATAACCATTGACAGCGGCAAAAGCAGAACCAGAGGCACAAAATTGTGATGCTTCCCTCCCCATCCATCGTTAACCTTACTCCTTTTGGGATTTCCAACGCCGCTGCGGTGGTCGAAATCTTCGACGGGTCTGGTCTGATCATACTTCTTTCTTCTAGAATCCTCATCCTTCAAACACTGGTAAGCCTCCGAGACTTACTTGAACGCGTCTTCTAATACGCTTTCCGAATCTCTTCGACGGAGCAGCTCTTCTCCAAATTAAGAAACGCGTAGTAGTCGCTCTTTCCTTTGATTTCCCTAATCAACCGAACGTCATCTTCCGTGTAACTCGCGTGACTCATCTCCCCGTTGATCAATGATGCTGAATGAAATTGATTGAGCAAAACCTAATTACAATAAATTAAGATTGATTGATTGAAGTTGTTGAGAAGCTTTTTATTGTGGATAACTTGATTGGTTATTTTATTATAAATTTGCTTACTGTGACGTAGGATTGACTGAAGTAGTCAATTTTAGCTCACTCATATTGTGTGACTGAAATAGTTGACTATAATTGATTTTGTATTCCAAATTATTAAGATTGGCATAATTTAATATGTGAACTTTTTAGAGCAGTCTTCACAATAATCAATATATTGAAATTTATTATTTATGTGTATTGTAATAAGTGGGATAAGTAGATATTGTAAAGATGAAAATATAGAACAACCAGTTATACTAAAATAAGATATTATTTACTTTTATTGAGTTTGACTGAGTAGTTTGTCAGGTGGATTTATTGAATTGATCTATAATCCAACTTTGAATCATAAAAAGGAAAATATTTTTATCTGTAAAAACTCTTTGGTGTTTAAATTAATAAGGGATTTTAAGTAAATATTTGTGATTAAAATTGATAACAATGGAATGGAATGTAATGACATATATTTATTGTTTTTCTTAGGTTTATAGATATAAATTATGTATTAATATATAAATATTATCAATGAGTTATGTTTCTATCCTATATATATATATATATATATATATATATATATATATATATATATATATAATAAAGGTACATTTATACTAATATATAAAGATATTTTCTCT
>NC_028355.1:1064773-1190819 GCF_000741045.1 Vigna radiata var. radiata
TAATCAATGTTCAAATGTTGTCAAAAAAAATGTTGTCTAAATATCATTATCTATGTTTAATTGAAATGTAACTTAATTTACGTTTTGGAGGTAATTAGTACATATGACAAGTGTTGAAATATCTACTCTTAATTTAAATCTTAAAGTAAAAATAAAAATGTTAAACTCCATACATAAAATTAAAACTCATAAATTTATTATTTTGAAGTTTGTTTTTTTTTTTTTGAAGATGATATCAATGAATAAATTAAACTCATATTTTTATCAGCAAGTCAAAGTCAGATTAAACTTAAGCATACCAGATTAACCTGTTAAACACTCCCAATAAGACTGATATCAAACTCTGTAACTTCCATCATATTTTAATTCTCATTATTTTCATTTTAAAATAAATGAAAATTTGGAAAGTTAGTCCTACCATTTATGGAAATACATTCATTTATTGGCGTCACAGTAGAGATATGTTGGAAGAGGGGGCAAACAAAAGTGGATGTGTCTATTTGAATACGGAAATGAAAAAAGTTGCAGAGAGAATGGTGGTGAACCTCAGATCTCGTGTCGGTGATGCCTTCCTCTAACCTTTTTACTCTTCACCTCAAGCTTTTTATCATGCTTTTCTTTGCTTTCTGTCCTTCTCTATACTATATTTCAGCTTTCATGTAGACCCCCTCTCTTTATTTTCAGAAAGAAACAGAGCACTCTTATTAGATGCCAAAAAAACATAACTTTTTTACCTAACAAAATAATTTATAAGACAACGTTGACCCTTAAATGTCTTCAAATAAAGTAAGGATAATGATATTTAGACAACATTTTTTTGACAACATTTGAACATTGATTACGTGTCAATATGTGATTGGTCAAAAATTACTCCACAATCAATAATAATAATCATAAACATTATTGTGAAGTAATTTTTGACCAATCACAAATTGACACGTAATCAATGTTCAAATGTTGTCAAAAGAATGTTGTTTAAATATCATTATCCATAAAGTAAAGAGTTTACAGATCATTTTATACCAAATCAATTTTGCACATTTTTATGGGGCAGCTCTCCGTGTTGCACAATGGAAAAGCAACTATTAGTTGCATTTTAGATAAATCCAAGTACAGTATTCGTCTCTCAAATCAAGAGTTATGCCAAGCATCAACAAAGGGGCAAAAAGAACCTTCTTCACACAATAGATAGCAGAAAACGCAGAACAAGCCCACAATCCCGTCACCCAAAAAGAAAAATGCCACAATCTTCCCACCTACAAACAATATATACCCATGAGCATGTTGTTTATTTCTCAATAACTTCTACAGTAGCTCAATAGTAAGGTTGTTATTACATAAACTATTCGCTGATGTACCCAAGAAAACAAGCATAGACACAGGGAAGGACACCATCCTTGTGAAACGCTAGCTCCCACAGGTCTATTAGAACCGCTGCCAGTCCCAACCTAAGTCTGGTCTAATATCTCTATAGATTTCATTGGGGTCTCCCTAAAGCTAAAGGGAAGGACACCATCCTTGTAGTGGTAGACAGACTCACTAAGTATGCCTATTTTTTGCATTATCACATCCTTACACTGCTGCAGATGTGGTTTTTATCAAAGCAGTGGTTAGGCTGCACGAGTTTCCTTCCACAATCATTTCAGATAGAGACGAGCTGTTTTTAAGACAATTTTGAAAGGAACTACTTAAACAGACAGGCAAAAAGTTGACATACGGCACAGCATAGCATCTACAGATGGATGGCCAAATAAAAGTGGTTAACCGTTGTGTAAAAATTGTGTAGAAACGTACTTAAGGTGTATGACAGGGTCTCACCCTAAGATTTGGCCTACTTGGCTACCATGGACTGAATTTTGGTCTAACACTAATTACAATGCGTCGTCCAAAGTGACATCTTTTAAAGATCTATATGGCCGTGACCCCCCATTGGTTTTGAAAGGGATAACTATTCCTTCTAAAGTTGCCAGTGTAAATCAATTACAAGAGGAGAGAGACACGGTTTTGAAGGACTTGAAGTACAACTTATGCAGGGCTCAAGAACAGACCAAACTTCAAGCCAATAAACATAGGGAGATATGTTACCTATCAAGCGGGTGACTGGGTGTTTCTCAAAATACAACCTTATAGATTCAAGTCGCTAGCTAAACGACCCAATGAGAAATTAGGTCTGCGGTTCTATGGACCTTAACAAATTCTGGAACAAATTGGCCAAGTTGCTTATAAACTGCTCCTTCCTGCACATAACCGCATTACTTAAACCCGCTATAAATACAATGCCCACGTCTCAACCTTTGCATATAGGAGGAGGGATAAGGTATAACTGAATATGACAGTTATAACCTCCTGTAAATGTTCTGTTTTTATTCTTGTAAGCTGTTTTTTTTCATGTAAACTTCCTATTTTTAAATAGTCAGTGTCTGGGGAGGGAAAAAGTTTGTTGTTTTCCCAGGATGTAAGGGGATGAGCGAGTTGAGGACATCTCGAAAGTCCTTCTATGATTGATGTTTTACTGTCTTCGACCACATTGGCTGAAACAGTGCTGTTCTAATAAAAATCTACCAAAAACTTGTATTGTTGGTTCTTTAATACTGGTTGAATCTATCAGTAAGAGGCACTAAATTATTATTTTGGCAATTTTTTTACGGTGAAATGGAGTTATCAGAGTCCAACATTTCATAACCAATCACACACAAAACAAATACTCTTAGCAGACAGAAAAGGAAAATTAACAAACCTGGTCAAAATCAAATTCAATCAGATGACTGCAAGACTTCCTTAATTGGCGAAATAGAAATTCGCCTTAATGAAGCAATATGTTGGTTTCCTTTATCACATATACGCCTACAACTATAAATAACCGCTTACCCTCAAGTAGCTCAGAAAACTAGGATCTTGAGCTTGTATATAAATGTCCAACACTGATGATACTTTTATGACTTTGACAGGTGTAATTATTTGCTTACTTGTTATGCGTCATTAATAATCGCATATAACATAATAGATAAGCGCATCCATATATCCCTCAAACAATACAAACACATGTTTAAGCACATTCATCAGAGACTTCTCACAGGAAGAAGTGTACAGCAATAGACTGGAGGCTACTCAGTTAGGATACAGCCTATAATAAGAGCCACTCCCACGGATATATTAGATATCCTGAAAAATAAAATGTGCACAAAAACTCAGCAAGTGATACAATACTTCCTTAAGCCATGAAAAAATTAGTGTTGCTGTAACTTAAGCTGCAAGGAAAGGACACAACAGAAAAGAACAGAGAAAAAGTACATCAAAAGGCGCTAAAGGAAATACAGCCATTTTGAACAATGTGTTAAAGACCCTTCTTTAAATATATAATATGATATGAAGATTTTAATTCGTTCTTATTACTTTTGTTAAGAGGGGCCAGGGATGAGAATTTGCATCTGGCGTGGCTTGTCAAGGAACTATAAACAGTATAATTTTGAAAAGAAGAGCATGACCGTGAAAAATTAGAATTGGAATGATAATTGACAACTCAACACAGCCATGAAGAAAAGATAAATAAAACGTTCAATGGTATGTTTTGGACAGAAGTGTTTAGAGTGGAGATACCAAATAAGAGTTTAGTTGTTAAGTTTGTTATTTTCAGTTCATGGTCCTAGTTATCTCCAATCTGATGGGGGGTTTTCTTTCTCTTTCCCTGACTGGTCCTTTTACCCTATGCATTGTATCAGAACTCTATAACAACATCTGATTTGTATATGGGTTGACTACCCATTTTACCTCAATTATCAATATATTTCTCTCTTTGCCGATAAAAAAAAAAAAAAAAAACCTCACCTATTTGCCTTTCCTCCCAACCAAGTTATGAAACAAGAGGAAATCTATCAACAGTAGCTTCTCTATCCCTTCCCTGCCCTTCTTTAGTGTTGATAATTGAATCCAAAGCAAAAGCCTCTTATGTATCTTGCCAATTTGGGCACCAGAATTCGAATCCCCCCTCCACCTCACTTTGGAGGAAGCTCTGTAAAATGGACAGGCTGAATAGGGATAATAAGAATAAACAGAGGAAGAGGACTCTCCCACGTACTCCAGGCTCTTGGCCCTCTGATCATGCACAATTGAACCAGTATGGGGGATATAGTTATAAGGGTAAAGGGGAGCAAAAGTAAAGTTTGTTGATCGTAAGTTAGTTCTTTCGCATTAATTTCTATGAATTTATATTAAAAAATAGCCTTTCTTGTTCCAAGTTGTTTAATCTGGAAAATTATGGATTTTGATTGATACCCATGTTGAATTCTTGTATGACGGTTCACTTTTTGTTTCCTATGGGGCCAGGGCATAAAATTTTGGACTATTTGGATAACCCAGATTGAGTTCGAGCATAACTGGCTTGGAAATATTCATTATTTGTTCTAAGTTGCTTTGGGTGCCCCATTTCATTTATTTGGACAATTTTTGAGTGTTGAGTGATAATTTGATACCTTGACAAATTCATGCAAGCGCTGATTGAAAATCTTGTGTTTGTTGCTTCTGACTCACCCAACAAGCGCTGATTGATGGTCCTGTCATCTGTGGCTCCCAACTTTTTCTCTGAAATACTCATCAGTCATGAATACTCTTGGTCCTCGTGAATAATTCAAGATTAACTGGGTTGAATACGTGCAGGAATTTCATGTTTTCTTCCCATGTATGCAACTATGCATTGCCGCTGTGCTTAATTTCTGGAAGATATAGTCCTCCCCTAGGTCGTAAAACTGTATACATAGATTTCTTGTTGCAGTTCCACATGCCCAAATATACCTTGCTTCTATTGGTTACAAGACATTTCTTACTAGACACTTTTTAAAAAAAGTGAAATAGTCTTTTATTTTTTAATTAATTTCTTATGTCTTTCCCTTCATTTCCTTATTCCTCTATATTTCTTCACCATTTCTTTCCTCTCAATTTCATTTCATTTCCCATTGAATCAGTGTTAAACAGCTTCTAACAGAAAGCAAGCAGGGGGAGAAGGCATTATTTTGGTTACCTTATTTTTTCAACAAGCAAACTAAACCAGTACTATAGTTGAAGGCATACATGAGCAACTCATTTAATAGATGCACCCTAACAAATCTAGATTGTCAAACCCCAGTATTTAAAGCTTAATTTGAATACCACTTCACGAGCATATAACCTAATTAGATAATTAGAGTTTTAATTCCGAGCAATAAAATAGCCATATCAACACGCAAGAAAGTTCACCACACCCTAGAAATCAATGCAAAACAAAGCTAGGAACCCTGGACCGCAAGAAATAAAGTTATTTCCTCTTATCTCATCTTCAGAAAACTTCTCTCGCAGTTCCAATGATTCTTGCAACCATAACACACCATGTGAATGAATTTATCCAAACCGCTTTTAAGTTCAAAACAATCATAATCCGATAAAAAACAGTGATAAATAAACACATTCCAACCCATGAAAAACTAACCTAATCCGATTAATTCCTTGACCGAAACAATGTGAATAGAGACAAAAAAGTTACCTTCATGCCATGACTGCAAAGTTCTGCAGCTTATCACAGTGAGGAGTAGGCAGATTCCTATTCCAACTCCGTCTCTGCATCTCCACCTGACAGTATCTCCGAAGCATACTCCTGTAATCCTTTAGCACACTTTCCTCAACCGCCACACGAGCATCACTTCCCACCGGATAATTCCCTTCAAACTCCTGCGATTTCACGAAGAACTGCACCCCGTGCAGCTCAGTCGTTTTCGGAATCTGGTAGTTGTAATGTTTGTGCAAGGAATACTCAGGCTCAGAAAACGGCAAGTACGCGAGAAGAATAATAATCAAAAGCGGCAAAAGCTGAATCAGAAGCATAACATTGTGATGCCTCCCTCCCGATCCATCATTAACCTCGGTCCTATGGGGATTCCCCATGCCGCGGGGCCTGAAAACATGGTTTCTCCCAAACACATCGGAGTGTCCGAAGAAAGCCCTAAATATTTCGTCAGGATCGAACTCTTCTTCGAAGAAATCGCGCGTCGTGGTTGCTGTCGTCGTCCTTCTCCTCCTCCGCCGGAAGGCGTTCACCTCGCCGTGGTCGAAATCATCGACGGTTCCGGTCTGGTCATACATCCTTCTAGAACCGTCATCGCTCAAACACTTGAAAGCTTTCGAGACTTTCTTGAACGCGTCTTCTGAGCCGGGCGCTTTGTTCTTATCGGGATGAACCTTCAGCGAGAGCTTCCGATACGCTTTCCGAATCTCTTCGACGGAGCAGCTCTTCTCCAATCCAAGTATCGCGTAGTAGTCGCTCTTTCCTTTGATTTCCCTAATCAACCGAACGTTCTCCTCCGTGTAACTCGCGTGACTCCTCTCCCCGTTCAAACGTTCGCCCCGCGAAGAAGTACCAGTGGCCTGCGCACCATGAGAGGCAGTGGCGGAGGACTGAGAATCAAGACCCTCGCACTTCTGTAGCAATGATTGAATCGGCAAATCGCGGTTTAGTCGCTTAGCGATTCTGAGGAATTTGACGGCGCGGTCTTTGTTCCCCGACGCGATTGCTTCCTCGGCGATCCGAACGCAGCGCAATGCTTCGTCCTTGTTACCTTCCATTGCGGAAACAGCTTCTTCCCTTACTAACTCGGAAATTGAGTGGAATAGTGGCACATGCTGAATGAAATCGATTGAGCAAAACCTAATTACAATAAATTAAGATCGATAGACATTAAACGTTGCTGTGATTTGTAAATTTTCTTTCTGGGAATGGAATGAAAGAGGGAAATTGCGTTGTTTGCTCAGCTCAGCAATTATAAACTTTTTGATTTACACTGATAAGTCATTTATAACATCTCACTCTTCTAATGCGTGTTAATTATTGGATTAAGTATGGTTAATTTTATCCTAATGAGTAAAATTCTGCAAGAGGGACCCTGATTAATAATTTGAATGTGGATAATTGACTATAATTAAGTTTGTATTCCAAATGATTAAGACTGTATGGTTTGTCTCTAGCTTCGCATAGTTTAATATGTGAACTTTTTAGAGCAGTTTGCATAATAATTATCTATAGTCGTCTTAACTATAGGTTGTGAATGTTGGGTGTGATTGTTTTGTAACACTGTCTCATAATGTTTAAATGTTATTTCATCAACACATATTTGTTGTGGGTACAATGACCTAACGACATTTTAAAGAGCACACGGACAAAAAACATAAATGAAACAGGTTTACGAAATTGTGTTGATCTGTTAAATTATTTTATAAAATTAACAAAAATGATAAAATGCCAATATTGGGCAGATCACCTTTCGATAACAGTTTACAATATTAAATGGATATTCTGTCATGCATATTATATCAAATCTAGTCTCCCAAGAGGAAAGATACAGAGATTCATTGTCACTTCAGAGTAAAGGTTTACCTGACAAATTATTATTCACTTAAGTCCGTTTCAGTCACCATATCATCCATTAAGGAATATCATGTTGGCTATATTTGCTTGTGATTTAATTTTACATAAATAAAGAAATGAGATAAAGATATTTTTAACCTTTTTAATTTTAATATCAAATTGAAATTTGTCCTACAAATGATTCTGGTATATTTTATTTTTTAAACTTAAAAAATAAATAAATGTAATTATTTTAACTAAAATTAAAACAAAAATTTGTTAAATGATATAAACACTCCAATCTTAATATAAAAGACATTTGATACGTACAAAAAATATAATATAATTAAATTAAAAACGACTTCATCATTTTATTTTTAAAATTTGAGAATCAAAATTTAGAAAATAAAGAATTAGAATTATATTTGAAAATTTAAGGACATGAAAGAAATACGTACAGCTAACAATAAAGTATCATATCCTTAATTGGTTATTATTTTGCATTCTTAACTTTTATTAACAAAGAAAAAATTTCTTTTGTCTGAACAGTTCTTTTAAAGTTCTCATCATATTTACATTTAACATATTTGTCTGAAAAGACTGATCTTTCATTGTGCAATGTCGCATATAAATGCGATTTTGGCATTGCTAAAATCTAGAATAAATGTTTATGTTAGTTTTCTTCATCAGAATCGAAAGACTGTTTTTTCTTTACAGATTCTATGGCATCCCTGCGATTCACATCTTTGAAATTAAACATACCAGTAGGAGACTTGACTTTAGGAACACTACAAGAACGAAGAGGTGGTGTACCCGTTCCCTTGTTTATTTCCCTGAGCACAGAACGAGCTGTTGCTGCAGCTGCAGCATCTGCCATTGCTGAAGCGACTCTTGAATCACTTGGAAGCTTGTCACTTGACATACTTTGTCCAACTGCTTTTCCTTGTGTCTTTGTCAGGCTCTTAGAAACACCAGGTGATTGATTTGAACCTGATTTTGGCTTGGTTCCAACCACAGATTCAGCAACTGTTGCTTTAGCTTTTGCAGCTTCATATTTTTGAATATCATAAATAAGCTCTTTCTGCAGCTGCTTATCAGCAACCAATATGTCATCAATCTCATTCTTGTAGTCCTTTAGAATAATCCGGAGGCACTCCATGAGAGACCCTATCAGGGGACTATTCTTGGTTTCCAATAGACGTTTTAATTCTATGAAGATGGGGACTGTATTTTGGATAAGGCTCTTCTTGACTGCCTGAGTTACGGCCTTTCCTCTAGCTGCAGATCCATTGTCTCCTTCTTCCTCTATGTCTGCTGACTCTGATGATGCTCGAGTAGAAGGAATGCGTATCTCTTTACAGCCAAGAATTCGAAAAGCATCCTGAAACCACAATTAATGTTAGAGTTAGAACATAAACTACACATGAAATAAGACAACAGTGAAGGCACTGCTGGCACACCAAGAGCTTACACACACACACACATATGCTTAGCATTAATGACAACCCGGAGACCACAGCTGGTACATATTAATACCTCTAGAACAGACTGTGCAGTTGCATCTTCTATATTGAGCATACCATCAGAAGCTGCAGCTAGAATTTCTGCACATAACTTGGCAAATGTTGCTAGAAGATGCTCCGGAGCCATTTGTTTCAGTAAAGAGACATAAATGTGCATCCTTTTGGACCTTGGCTCTTCATCAGTACCCCTGTAAAAGAAACCATACAGACTTGATATGAATATATGATCTGATATAAATAGCTGTGTTGCCAATTGCTAATTTGGGGTTCCATTACCTGATGGAAAAACTTTGACTTTCCTTTCGCGACCCATGTGACTCACGATGTCCATTATGGGCATGGCAATCGTTCAGTACAAAGACAGCCTCAACAAAACTATTGTATGCTAAAAGTGGAGACTTGACTGTTGAAAGAAACAAAACAGCTAAAGTCCAATGACGAAGATATTAAATAAAATTATATCACTGCAAATGTAACTATCAAGCTTCACACCTTTCAAAATATTTCCAAAAAGAAAATCCGCTAGCTGTCTTATCTTTTCTGATTCGTCAACAAGTGACAAAAGGAACCGAAGAAATAGCACTCCTCTCCATTTCACATAGTCCCTCTAGACAAAAGCGAAAAAATGTTTTAGCAAATAATAAATATAATTATTCCCCTTCCCGTTTAGAAGAGATAAAGGAAACCAAGCCATAAATTAAAATTAGTTGACTCAAAAAATACCTGCAATAATCTGGATAGCAATATGAATGTTTGCCTTCTCACGAGTTCACAAGGATCTAAGAGGCACCTTGTGATCTTTGTTATGTAACTGATAACTTCCGTGAAAACAAATTAGAATAACAAGAAGAACATTTACAAATATATATATATATATATATATATATATATATATATATATACACACACACACACACGTATGTATGTATTTATATAATAAAATTTAAATACTTTGGACCTCTCCTCCAGCTCAATACAAAAATTACTCCTTTGCGTAGTGTACAGTGTGTTTACCATAATGAACAAAAAAAAACCTACACTATTCCATTAAAATACTATCCCCTTTCAAATTCATAGTCACTTAAAGGCAGTAAAAAGAAGCTTACCAATCAACAAGTGCGGTGTACCGGACACAAAAATCTGCCATCATGACCACAATGTTGTTGCGAAGTGCTGCAGATTCGCTCTTTTCAAGCTCCTACATATATATTTTTTGTAACAGACAATATATTGTGAAGTGAGAAAAAAATATAATAGTCAATGAGGCATAACATAAGCATCAATGCAACAGGAACTACCTGTACAAACAGAGGAATATAATTCTTGGCTAGCTTCCCATCAGCGAGGCAAAGCTTGCCCATGGCAAGCCACCCTTGAATATAAAAAGAAGGAGCTTCATGTTGTAAAGAAGTTGAAGGGCCAGGTAGGTTATTTAATTTAGGACCAGAACTCCCAGAAGTAATGATGGTATGCAATAGGGGAACTACATTGCTCATATCAGCCGATGGGCAAACAATAGCCAGAGACCCAACTGTATAAATCGCTGTAACTGCTTTTGACAATGCCTTGGAAATTGCTACCGATTTCCTGCCTTTCCTAGTCCCACTTCTGGGAGGAGTGAAGAAGCTTCCTTCCGCATTTTTTTCTGAATTATCTGAAATGAATTTTTCTATTATTCCAGAAGACCTGGCGAGAACTTGGTCGATCCATTTCAAGATTAATGATTCTGCCTCTTCGAGATTTGAAGCTTTCCGCTTGCATAATGTTTTTAGTGCTTTTAAATGAGCGTCAACCTATCAAGCAAAATTAACAATTCAATATGGTATACTTTTTTACTATATGATTTACATAGCGTCAACCTGAACCATTATCATTCTGTTCTGCATCCGCACCTCTGAGTTTAACTTGTCCAGATTTATTAATTCGGTTACCAGCTAATTTTTTCAATGAAAATAGTAGTTCCATTTACTATTAATAAATCTATTATGCCAGCACTGCTCCATATACAAGTAAGATAGCTTGGCTAATTGCTCAAGAAACTAAGATAATCATGGAACTAATATTTCTTTATTCAATGAAAATGCTGTATAAAGAGGCGATTTTTTAGAAGCCTATATCGAATTCAGTCATTAATACCATGCAATGATTACCTCCGTCGAATGCATGTTGAATGCTTGAACTCGTTTGAGCAAGTTATGAGCTAAATCAGCTGCGGGTTCAGGGGGCAGCTCCACAGAAACATTAGAAATTGTTTGTAAGAGAAAAACTCGGTCGCTAGCCCAGGCAACAGTATTGCATTCTGTGCTTTCTTCTTCAGATGATTCTTTTTGTGCAATTGGGCTTTTGAACTCAACTTCCACTTCATGTTTATCGAGAAGCTGCCAATGATGATGAAGAAAACCCCAGTCTACTGCTTTTGAAAGGAATGTTGACACCTCTGACAAAAGAAACCAAGCACCTGGCGGAGCAGTCCACTTTTCAATGGGCATGGAATGACTCAGCCAGATAGATTCCGATTCCCTGATTATATTTTGCAGTGCAATAACAATTTTCTTATTCATCCGTTTCTTTTTGCCCAGATTTGTGCAAATTTTCTTTACCCAAGGGCTCACCTCCCCGTTGCAAACCTCTCTTAGGAGATACAGAATTCCGTCGGGAAAAAGCATCTCCATCTCATTGTCTATAAATTTTCCTTTCATCTTTCTATGAGAAGATACAGTATATGAAGAAGAAGCAGATGCAGCTTTAGATATCCGGTCCAAAACAAGTTCTTGAAAAGCGTTCTCACATTCGTCTTGGATGCTTGATTCATTGTCTGTTATCAGACGGGGAACTGAATGTAGCCACTCGGTTATTACTGCTTCAGAAGAGAACGTTCTGAAAGCCTACATTTTATTAAATAAATTTCATAAATTAGTTCTCAGTTTTTACATATTAGGGGACGATCAGTGAGACACACAACTAATCACATTTAATAAGATAATAGAAATAAATTTTCAAACATAAAATTCTCCAAAATCATGTCAGAAAGAATTCGATACAAACACTGGGCAAACTAAGGAACCATCCAAGTCATACCTAAGAATTTGACATAAGTATTATATTCGGAAGAAAAAAAAATATAGTCCGAGTATTTATTCAGCCATGTGGAACAAACTTATCACAACAGACTGATACGCGTTCTCCATGGATATAGCATTGTTTCCTTACAAAAGAAACTCATCTTTATAAGCAACAATGTAACTCAATTTTATCTATTCTACCTAACAATAGTTGGTAGAGAATAAAACATAAATGCTGTCCAACAGGAGGGGAAATGAAGAGTTCAAAATTCATGCATTGTAGTCTTTCTATTCAAATTCATTCAAGGAAAACTGGGTCCTAGCAGCAACATAACAGCACCAACCAAAACCTACAGTTCTCATGACAAGATTCTTCCGTACTACTCAAGTAAAATGAAGCCTATACCTCATATCTTAAATTTTCATGTCAAGTCACTAATTTAAGACAAACTCTCGTGTCTGTCCAATAGATCATGCACACACAAAAAAAAACATGTTATAACTTACAAAAAGTAAATAAACTACCTGTGAAAGAGCTGCAATAGCGGCTTTCCGCATGCTGATAAGTGGATCCGAACAAGCCATGCCCATTGTCTTGAGAACCACTTCATCAATTGCACCTCCAAGAAGAGAAGTCAGGTTAGTAACTAAAAGCAATGCGGCTTTCCTCACAGCTGCCTTATCATCCATACACCTTCTCCTCAGCATATCATTCATTGTACCCTCAGCATTCTCACCACCAACGTTTCCAAACCCCAAAAACTCCTTCAAAACCACGCTAGTCCTTTCACCACGGGACAACAAACCCACAAGCTGCGCCAAGCTCGACAAAGCCCGCGCCCGGATCCCGCCACTCACATCAGAACACCTCTTCATCAACGCCTCCAAACACCACATTCCCCAGGCCTCACTCCCTTCACTCTCCACACCTAATGGATCCTTCAAAGAAGTCATCAAATTCAGAATAAGATCAACCGCCAAAAGCCGAAGATTCGCCTTCCCCTGAGTCATCTGCACAACGTACTTCACAAACGCAATCTGATCCTCGACTTTCACCGCCCTGACAACCTCAATGATTGAGTCCACAGCCAAGGCTCTAGGCTCGGCCCTCTCTGGCGCCTTCTTAACCAAATACCTCGGAAAATTAACCAGCGCTTTCTTAACCCCATCGCACCGGTCACCAAGACTTGTTACAAATTCAAGAGCAAAGCTCCGCGCCTGTGACTTCGCCATGAGAACAAGCGGACAGAGCGACTTCAATACCTCGGCGGCAGAGTTGGAAGATTCCCCATGCTCAGGTTTGAGAACCTCCCTCAGCACGCGAGAACACAGGTTGAGCAACTTGCTATACTGCGCCGCGTTCCCGCACGCGTCGAGCGCAGTGACGGGGATTTCGGCGATGGTTTGGACAAGCGACCGGAGAGTTTCCGGAAAACGGTCCAGGTGGATAAAGTCCATTACCCGGACTAGCTTCTCCAGCACGCGGAGGAGCAACTTGGGGTCGTGTTGCGAACTGGTGTCCGTCGAATCGTTGTCGTTTTGGGGATTTTTGGCACGGATCCGTCCAGCACGCTTTCTCTTGCGGTTTTGCGAGGTCTCTTGAGCCGGGCCTGGGTTGGAGTGAGCTTTGCAGGAGCGGCGGAGGGAGCGGAGGAAGGAAAGGAAAGATATGGGAGTGAAGAGGGTGAAAACGGGAGCGTTTGGGGCGAGGAGAAGCGAGAGGAAGACATCGGAAGCGAGGAGAGAGTGGTGGGAAGGGGAAGAGTCCATTGCGGAAGCAATTGGAGCGATGAGAGCAGAGGGAGAGAGATTCTTCGATGGAAGCTCATCGTAGAGGCTCTCCGATAGAGAATTGTTGAGGAGAATTTGAAGATCCCTTAGGGTTTGTTCTGAAAGCGGTGGTTGTTCATGGCTTCCGCGGAATTCCTCTATCTCAGAGATTACACGAGCCACAGTTTCCTCCATTTCCATCGTGCTGTGTCTTCCTCGCCACTGCAAGATCTGTTCAAAATCTATTCCCGCTCAAAAGAGGTGGTTTTAATATTGGGCCTGTTTTTATGTGGGCCGAATTGCAAGCCCAACTCAAAAAGACGGAAAAGATAAAGCGCATGAAGAGAAGGGTTTTTGGTAATTGTCAAAGCGCGAATCTACAAACCCTGGACTATATATAGCAGCTGCGTAATCAGGTTCAGTCCTTCTGTCTCGCGTCGCTCCGTTCCAGCCTTCATTGCACAAAACCCTCTAGTCGTCGGAGCGATCCGAGAGAAATTCTGCAAACATGTTGGTTTACCAGGACCTCCTCACAGGTAAACTAAACGAGCTTTAATTTTTTGATTTGATTTTGCTTCTGTGTTTAGATCTCTGGATTTTATTTTGATGGTAAAGTATTGAACTTTTAGGGATTACTGGATCTGGATGATTTTTTCCATTTGAATTTATTAATAGCATCATGTGTGTAATTCGAGAAAATCTGATTTTTTTCTTTTTAAACTTTTATAACCATTAAAGTTTGTATATGAAATTCTGCTTTGAAAGTTTGGGGAAATCATGTTAGCAGTGATTGTGATTCTTATTATTTTATTATTAATTTAATATAGTTTTTTCATTCCTTTTGTTGAGTATATCATAGTTGTATCAATGGATTGATCATGTTAACTGTCTTCTGTAGGTGATGAGCTTCTCTCTGACTCCTTCCGCTACAAAGAAATTGAGAATGGAATGTTGTGGGAAGTTGAGGGAAAGGTTAGTCGATTGTTGTGCATTTACGCAGATTTTATGTTGCGGATGCATATTTGTTATGCAGATTTTTCTTGTTAATATGCCAAACGTATTATAATTTTAAGCAAAGACATGCTTATTGGTTTTATGTTGCGGATGCAGATTTGTTATGCATATTTTTTTTGTTTGTATGCCAAACGTATTATTATTTTAAGCAAAGATATGCTTATTGGTTTTATGTTGCGTATGCAATTTTTTGACATTCCTTGTGTGCTTTTCAAAAGCTAATGAACTTCTTGCTTATTTGTTAAACTAAACATTCCAAGTTCAATACTTCCTACGTGTTTGGATTCATGTTGCGTATGCGATTTTTTAATATGTATTATGTGCTTTTCAGAAGCTAGTAATTTTATTGTTTACATGTCAAAGTTGATATTCCAATTTCAATGCTTCTAAAGTTTTGTCCATGTTGTGGATGCAATTTTGCTGTCACGTTTTTTATGTGCTTTTGAGAAGCGAATAATTTTTCTTGCATAGATATTTATAATATGCCGAGGAAAATCCTCTTACATTTTTGGTTCCATGGTTGCGTGTTGCAGATGCTTTCTCACATTTTTTTATGCTTGTCCGAAGCTAATAATGATTGCTTATTTGATACCTTTAGTTTCACCAAACTTCCCAAACCTTTTTGTTTTGTATTATTTTGTTTCTATTCTTTCTTGTCATATTTTGGATATTTGTATAAGTTAAATCTATATATTTTTCTTCTTTTTCATGAGCAGTGGGTTGTTAAAGGAGCAGTTGATGTAGACATTGGGGCAAACCCTTCTGCCGAAGGTGGTGAGGACGAGGGTGTTGATGACTCGGCCGTCAAAGTTGTAGATATTGTTGACACCTTTAGACTCCAGGTTTCGCAAACCTTGTACCTCTTGTATATTTTCTTATATATAATTTATATTAATGTCATTTATTAGATGGTTTAATAATATAGTTTATTTTCATCTCTGTAGGAACAACCTCCTTATGACAAGAAAACATTTATTGCCTTTATGAAAAAATTTATCAAGAATTTGAGTGGCAAACTTGAAGGAGAGCAACTGGACTTGTTTAAAAAACACATTGAGGGGGCAACCAAATACCTGCTCCCTAAGCTTAAAGATTTTCAATTGTGAGTATTACCTTCAGCGAAATGGAGTTTGTTTTGTGTTTCTTTTTAAATTCTTGTTGCTAGTGCTTAAGTAAATACTTATGTTGCAGTTTTGTTGGGGAGAGCATGCATGATGATGGTTGCGTGGTCTTAGCCTACTACAAGGACGGCGCCACCGATCCGACATTCCTCTACTTTGCATCTGCCTTGAAGGAGATTAAGTGCTAAGCGGATCGATATACAAGGGCTTATTTACCATCATTTTATCCTTTTTAAGTTACTTGGAACTTTGCCTTGGTAATTTTGATTTAATGACTAGACATATGGTACTTTCTTATATTTTCTATCAAATTTAGATATTATGGATTGTAGTTTCATTAATTTATGAATTTCGAATGTCGGTGAGAAGGACTTTTTGTTTTTGAAGTAATAAATTATTTCCTTTTTTATCTGTATTTAAATTTGTAATTCCGCATTGCACCATTTTTCAAAATTTAACCAGATATACTAGTTGTCATGATCAAAATCTAGTATTTATGACACATTGAAAGCTGCATAATGAAGGGGAAAGTTTTGAATTATTTCTAAATTATTCGATTTTTGGTTGGCTAGCTTTGTCATCTTTTGTTCTTTCTAATGCTAGACAGAGGAACAGATTTTTGTTATCCTCTGTTTAGACGGGAGACAAAATGAAGGGAGAGAAAAATTGAAATTTGAATTTAAAAAATTAAGGTATTTTACCATTATTAATTTTCAGATACGTAAAATTATTTGTATTTATGTTTTTGTCTTATTCCTTTCTTGGTTAATGGTGAAGAGGGGTGATAGGATAGAAAATTTGAATGTTTAAATATGGTAATTTAAGGATGAGAAATGATAATAGAGGAATTTCTCTATACTAAATTTGGATGTCTACTATTAACCATCAATTCTAGATACCCATTTCTCGTTCCTAAATAGATAGATCTGAAAGCTTATATTCTAAAATTGTGTAATTGATAAAGAGTATAATTTTGAAAAAGTTCTTCCCTATTATCTAATTCTTAAATCACCATTAACGTATTTGAAATATGCAATGTAAAAGATTCTCGAGATATAATGAAAGGCGTAAGTTTTTTTGTTTAAACAATAAATAAAGCAAAGGGGGTGGAAAAAAGAAAATAAAAATAGAGGAAGCCATGTCCAAAAAGAAGGTTTTGGGTTATAACTCACAAGGAGCTGAGGTTGTTTGTAGTTACACCATTTTTAAGTCTAAAAAGATAATAAAGAAATCAAATCAATGGCTAATAATCTAACCAAGTAAAGAAATTATTATTATTTGATTAATAAATTATAATTTAATTAACATTACTAATAAATTATTATGCAATATAATAATAGCATTTGCTAGTAAAGGAATGTGTTCAATATTCTCCTTTTTCACTTTCTACCTATATTAAAAATGATAACTTGAAATTGATCTTTGGTAACTTCCAACCCCAATTAAAGAATAAGAGATATTTTATAAGGGTCTGGTAGAACTGTAGTTGAATCATTTGTTAAGTAGGCTTTTGATATATTAATGATATGAGAAAATGGTATGTTGTTGTTGGATGTACATTTAGAAATGATAGGACAACTAATTTGGTCAATGGATCCATCTTTAGTTTAAATTTGTGTTCCTTCTTAATCCTTACACACACAACTTTAACTTTTCCTCTCATGCTTTAAGCAAAAGCAAACACTTTTTTGCTAATAAGTTAATTGCAATCATATGTGACAACAAATTAGGCATAATTTCAAAATTGATTATGCATTATTAATTGCAACACTATTCATTTAAAAATTAACGTAATTAAAATTCACCTGTTTTTTTAACTAAGAAAATAACATTATTTACTTGTTTTGATTAAAATAATATATAAATTCAATTAAAAATTGAAAGTATTTTCTATCGCACCATTATAGAGTAAAGATGGAGGACAAATTTAAAACTATAAAAACTATAAAACATAATGCAAAACAATGAGAATTTATTGAACATGTAACGTCTCATGAGAAATTAAATCGATAATAATTATCCACCCACCAAAACAAAGTATAACATTAACTATATTTATTGCGAATGTACTGTTCTCATCATCATTTGCGGTACCCTATGAATAAATTCTTTGATAATTATTGATCCTATATTTTAGAATTTAAGATTTAAGATTTAAAATTTAAAATATAAAATATGTAAATCTATTTAGTTGTTTAGAATTTGGATTTTAAAAATTGAAATTTTAATAAAATTTAATTTTAGGTTTGATGTAAAAAATATGACTTATTTAGATTGAATTAGATTGATTTATTTAAATTGACTTAATAAGTGGTTAACTTATAATAAGTCGAATCAAGTTAACCCGAATATTTTATAATTATATATTATTTAAAATTGAAACTTAAAATAATTTAAATATATATTTTTTAATTTTTTAAACTTTTTTTAACAATTAAACTATGACAAAACTTTAATTTTTAAAGGATACAATGCTTATGGCAATTGATAATTTAATTTTCATAAAATTGAAATAGTGTATCCTATTGAAAAACAAGTTGAAACACCTACTTCTAGCACATAATAAATGGTTGTACGTAATCTTCATGTAAAAATGTTGGTCCTCAGATTTCGTAGCCTTCACCTTTTGGCGTACCCACATTTATTACAACCCTAAAATCAATGTGCAAATCTATGAACAAAAATACGAATGCTATAATTATTATATCATCTTTTACAAAAAGCCATATGTGATATATTTAAACAATCAAACAAATATACTATACTATAAAAATATATACGTTTATTCGTCTTGGGTAAATAAATAACACTCTTATGCAATCAAATATACATATTTTTTTCAATTCTAGATGAACCTTTGTTTGTTTATAAGGAGAAATTTTTCTCTAAGATGTTACAAGGTTTATGTGTATGATGACATTTTCACTCTTTGGCATATTATTTTTGGATTGTGTTGAAAAAATCATGCGACCAATTCTTAATATAATGGACAAAATTAATGTATTTATACGAGACGGCAAAACGTATAACCTAATTTTTGTACTCACCTACTTTGACACTTTTGATCCATTTCTTGAAATATATTATGAAGAAATGAGATGAAATAATCTTTAAAAGAAGGAAAGTGAAGAATAATGATAATAAGCATGAAGGAAAGTAGGCAGCAGCCAAAAAGAGAATGAAAAAAAGGTTGTAAAGTATAAGATAGTTGAGGTGCGTTTGTTTGATTAATTATTTCCAATTATGCATGTAGGTGGTGAAATAAAAGGGTGGGAGAGTGGGAGGGCATATAAGACATTTCCAAACCATTCGGTAAAAGCAGCACGAGCCAGTTAGTTCAACGTAGCCGTTTTGTAGATTTGAAAATTAGATGATTATGATTATTAAATTATGATATTTAACGTTTTATTAATCTTCAAAATTTCCATCCAGAGGGTTTCTCTCTCTTCTTCTCTCGGCATTCTCCTTCTTCCGCCATAATTCGTCGCGCTCACTCCTTCCAACGACGCCGCTTCAGATCTGAATCGCCGCCGTTTCGGAGATCCACAGTGCCGGCATTCTCCGTTCAATTCACGCACCTTTCATGCTCCTCCCGTGAGCCTCGTCGTTTTATCTCTTTTCGTTTTTGTTTTGATTTTTTTTGTCGCTATCGTGGTCCTGATTTCGACGATTCGTTCGGTGTGCAGCTCGTGCGCACAGATCTTGAAAATTGGCGCCTCAACGACGTTCGCAGCGCCACGCGAGTGGCCAGATGCCGCAGGGCAATGCCGCCGCCGCCGCTCTGTTAGACCACGGCGGCGATGCTGGAGACGCCGTCATGGCGCGGTGGCTCCAGTCCGCCGGCTTGCAGCATCTCGCCTCTCCCCTAGCTTCTACCGCCATCGATCATCGCCTCCTCCCCAACCTTCTCATGCAGGTGTCGCTTAATTAACCGCATCGTCAGCTTCTTTTATTTTGCCATTTCTCGATATTTCATTTAAACTGTTGGTTGAGATGATTCCGTGTATAATACTCAGCGTTTTGTTTTCTTCTTTTGTTTAGAAGGTGTTAACTAGCGTATCATGCTATTGCTGCTTGATTTATTTGTTTATTTTTGAATAATTTTTTTGTTATTATTTTTATTTTGTTATTTTTTTGTTTGGTTTTGCTTGATAAAAGGGAGTTTGGTTGACTATGCGTGTCGTAAGGTTTTTTCCTGTTTTGGATGAGTTTGAGTAAGTTGAAATTTTGTAATACTTTCTTGTAGGTTATATTACTCTGTATGATTCTTCATCTGTCCTGCATTTTGAGGGGTGATTATGGTACAGTCTTATTTTAGTTAGAAGCATGCATTGAGTGCGCAGTATGGGTTGAATTTGCTAAATGTTGTTTGCTCTTATTTATGATGGTTGTTCACGAGGTGACAAAGATGATTGTGATGTGGTTGTAGGGTTATGGAGCACAGTCTGCTGAGGAGAAGCAGAGGCTTTTGAAGTTGATGAGAAACCTCAATTTTAATGGGGAGTCTGGTTCAGAGCCATATACGCCCACCGCCCAATCTTTAGGTGGAGTGACTGGGTCGGATGGGTTTTATTCTCCTTGTTCAGGGGCGATTTTGGATCCGGGCTTTTGGATCTTCATGCTATGGATGATACGGAGCTTTTGTCTGAGGTATGGATATGATTTGGTGTATCATATCATAATTGTCTGTTCATTCATGTAAGCCAATTGACTTTGTTTGGTTCAAGTACTATTACCACAGTTTTTTGGGAAAATATCTTCAACATGTGATTTTGACACGTTGTCTTATCTATGTATTGGATAAAATAGATCATGCTACTTTCCAGTTCGTTATGAAAACTCTAGGGTTTTTTGATGGGTAAAATCCTAGGTAATAGAACCAGTAATTCAGACAGTAATGATGAATCTGAATGTCTGAACAAATTTAGAACTTTTGTTTCAGTTATTTGTTTTAGTTTGTGCATGTTTATTTTCGGGATCCCTTTACCTTGTATTCCTGCATTTATCTTAACTTTCTTTGAGTAGTAATGCATGGTAGTGTCTGGCCACTGGGCTTCTATTTTCTGTTAGGTTGGCATTTTGGTTAACAATATTCTTTTTGTTTACACCTTTAATTACAAGAACGTAACATCAAAATTTTGTTTATATAGGAGTAACAAACATAAAAATTATTTTTTCAAACTAAATGAACTCTCTGTTTTAGGAGCTTTTAGCTTCTAAATTTTGTCTCTTTCTTTATTCCAAATCCCAAAATCTAAGAATACATTACTCAAAAAAATGAATTCAGTAACTAATTTTTGAGCTTGAAAAAAATTTTAGAATTACCAAAAGGCTTTCACTTTTTAAACCTCTTAATTTTAACTTCAGCTTTAAAATAGCTTTCACCTGCTATAAAAGTCATGCCGGACACTACCTAAGCACTTTTTTTGGATGTATTTGTTCTCCTAATTCTTTTCCTTGTTTTCAGCATGTAGTTTCAGAACCTTTTGAGCCATCGCCCTTCATGCCTGGAGATGCTAGAGTATTCGAAGACGATTTTTATCCAATTAACAACAAGCTGGAAAGTGGGGAAGCAGATGCTGACACATCAATTTCCGTACCAATTAATGAAAAAGAGTATAGCACAAGGGAAAACAGTGTTGCTAAAATTAGAGTTGTGGTATGTTAAAATTTCATAGACAAATGCATAACTTCATCTTTTATGCATGAATTTCTTATTTTTCATGTGCTGCCTTGGGGACTTAAAATGCACAGAGTACATTTTTGAAGTTTGATTTCTGTCCTCCATTCCCTTACCATTTTCTCTACTGATTCTATCAAATTAATTAATTGGACACCTGTATATATTAAATTAGAATGCGCTCGTGTTGTACACTGTCGTAACTTCGTAAGGCAAATGTCATTTTTTTTCTCTTTTAATTTCAATTCCTTTGACTTAATTGGACATATCTTACGTATAATGTCAATTTCTCTTAAATATTATCCATACATTGTCTATAATTTTAAACAGTTCTCCCTTAAATAACTTTCTTTCATTTTGTAATTTAAGTTTACTTGATTTAAAAATATTCGAGCTAACATTAGATACTTGATAGATAAGAATTTCAACTTGATTCTTTAAGATTCGAATTGAATAATTTTTTATTGTTTTTTGATGCATGTTTTTAGGTACGCAAAAGACCATTAAACAAGAAGGAGCTAGCTAAGAAGGAGGATGATATTGTAACTGTATCTGACAATGCATATTTGACAGTCCATGAACCCAAACTAAAGGTTTGTTTAGATATTGGATTTAAGCCTTATATTCCATTGAAATAAAGGTTGAATTTTATCTTTATATTTATATTCTCATTTTATTTACTGCTACGAGATCTGATTGTTCTATCATGATGAAAAGGTTGATTTGACAGCTTATGTGGAGAAGCATGAGTTTTGTTTTGATGCTGTGCTTGATGAGCATGTTACCAATGATGAAGTAAGATTTAATCTTGTCCTAGACTAAATTGTTATTTGATAACATATATAGGTGTTTTGATACCGTCTGTTGATTTCTTTGTTTTTGGTGGAATTTGAGGTTTTGTGAAAGTAAATGATTGTCTTTGTCTTGGTCTTTATTTGCTTCATTTATGACTTGATTGGTTTATAATGACAGGTATACAGAACTACTGTTGAACCAATTATTCCTACAATTTTCGAGCGAACTAAAGCTACCTGTTTTGCTTATGGTCAGACAGGTAAAAAGAATTTGTATGCTATTGATGTTATACTAGTACCAAACTATTAGTTAATACTTGATGACAAAAGTTATGACCAATGTAGTCCTTCTAAAGTTTAGAAAGTTTCCATCTTGTGAATCTGATTTTGTTTGCTTAAATTAAAACAGGTGAAAAATCTAAAAAATGGTATCGAAGTGTATCCTAAATAGTATGAAGGGATGTAGTGTTATAAATTGTTTTAGTTACAATCACCTCCGACCTGCCTTAATTGAGGCCTATCTGATCTACCATTATTGTAGGCTAAAGACTTGGTAATTTGGTCCACATCAGTTAGAGATATGATCAGTGTAGCCCTTTTAAGACTTGGATAGTTCTTACAAATTGTTTTGTGGGGTTGAGTAAGTAGTAAGGCCAAATTCTGAGAATTCCAATATGTAAAATGCTCATTTGTTAATGGGGAAATCATGGAGTTTCAGTTATAGAGGAAATCTTCTGTATTGTGAATTGTTACATTGTGGTGATAAAGTCTAAGGCACTAACCTATTTTATACTAATCATCATAACTAAATAAGAAAAAAAATCATGAAATACATGGAAATAAGGAAACCAAGGGCATAAGGAAACTAAGCCTAATAGATGTTAAGGAAATACGGAAACTATTCCTAAGGGATAATATAAGACACTCCCAAAATATAGTCAACGTTTTCATTTATTGTAACAGTTCAGAGGGTTGGAAGATATTAATGGCCCTGCTGTAGATACAGTTGATATTTTGCATCCAATGATAGATGAGATTGTGCTTTAAATTGATTTTTTGAAATTTATCCTGAAAATAATTTTTAAATAAAGCTGTATTTGTATTTGTCTTCAGCATATAAGAATGTTCGTTTCATGTTCCATTGATGTGTTTGATCCTCAAGCAGCTACCACACCTTTATTGTGATGCTCATAATGCTTTGCTTTCAGGAAGTGGCAAAACATACACAATGCAACCCTTACCACTCAGAGCTGCCGAAGACCTTGTTCGACAATTGCATCAGCCAGTTTACCGGAATCAGAGATTTAAATTGTGGCTCAGCTATTTTGAGATATACGGAGGAAAACTTTATGATCTTCTTAGTGACAGAAAGTAGGTATTCAATCTTTTATACAAATACGCTGGGTATGCCTTTTGTATAGGTTCTTTATATATCGATCTGGGGCTTAATTAGGAGACAACATTTTTAACGTTTGTGTTGAGGGTTCAGTTGCTTTACTAAAGAACTGTTCTAATATCAAGTATGAATCTAACTTTATCCTATATCCTGTATTCGTTTTTCTATGTTACTGGCCCCCATATGTGGATGTATTATCTTTCTGTTTCAGTTGCATGTATACTTATCTATGTATCTTGCTTAGTACTTCTACCTGCATGTTTTACTTGCTCTTTGGTTTACAGTTTTAATGTATTATTGAATGGCTGTATTTATTTTATTACTATATATGAATAGGAAACTTTGTATGAGGGAAGATGGACGACAGCAGGTTTGCATTGTAGGACTGCAAGAATTTGAAGTTTCTGATGTCCAAATTGTCAAAGAATTCATTGAAAGGGGAAATGCTGCAAGAAGTACAGGATCCACTGGTGCCAATGAGGAGTCCTCCAGGTCACATGCCATCTTACAACTGGTTGTAAAGAAACACAATGAAGTGAAAGAGAGTAAGCGAAACAATGATGGGAATGAGGCAAGAAGTGGGAAGGTTGTGGGGAAAATTTCTTTTATTGATCTTGCTGGAAGTGAACGAGGTGCTGACACTACTGATAATGATCGTCAGACACGGTACTTCTGCATTTAAATTAATTGCTTAATTTTTAAACTCTTGAAAAAAAAAATCAATTGCTTGATAAGACTACTCTTAGAATTTGGATTTATAACTTAACTCAGCTTCACAAAACTAACACTAACTGGTGAGGTCTGTCAATCTTGTAAGCTCTTATTAAGTCATATATCTAATTGATGTTGAATTAAACACCATCCTTAATGCAACTAAGGCAATCTTCAAAGAGGTTGACATTTTTTCAACACTACCCTCATACCAGCCTGGTGTTTGGCAAATGCCAATTACCCAACTAATTGCTCAGGTCATGTCTCTAAATACAATGCAATTAATGCAAGCTAGGGTTGAACACGATGAAGGTGTAGGCCAACAACTTTCTACAATAGTCTTTCCTTGAATTTTTCAGAACTCATTCACTACATATTGATAATTTGCTGCATTTTCTGAATTTTTGGGTGTGGTATTAAAATGGATCAATATCGAATGTAAGTCAATGAAATATTCCACTAAGGGGATTAGTCTTTTAAGTTGGGTTTTCATCACGTGCTTAAGTTAATGGCTTAGGCAGAAGTGCCTCATGACTTAATTAACACATTCTTTGGGGCTCCACTCCTCCATCCCTTTGAAGGGTCTATGTCCAGGGCAACTTTACTTTATGGACACTGACTCAACATCTCCTGCTACATCACTCACCTATTACTATGGGGTGTTTTGCACCTTAAACTGCCTATATGTATAGCCCTTCTAGAGGTTCAATTTCACTTAGGGGGAGCCTAGCACAAGATGGAGGCCAATCCACTTAACAAGATGTGAGACTCACAAGAACACCATTTATATCCACTTAACACGTGAGGAAAATCAATCCAAAGGACAGGTCCTCAAGTGGGAGGGTCTCCATTATATAAGTGCCACATAAAGCTCCCTACTTAAATGTGAGAACTGTAAGAAAATTACGCATGTATTCTGTTTAGAATTTTGAGTCATTGTTTTCTTGTGTTTCATACTTCAAACTGGATTTAATACATTTTGTCATGTTGCACAAATCACTATATCTAGATGACAGTTGAGGCCCAAATGCTTCAATTTTAAAACACTGATGCTAGGAATCTACAGGTGGCCTCCTTCCAGGATAGATTTGTAAAATTTTAGATAATTCAGAATTACTTTACTAATATAAACCAAATGTACAAACATCTTGGCTGCTATTAATGTATTTCTATCATGTTGTCATGATGTAACTACTGAAAACAATATTTCACAGCTTCCTTCCACTCTTTCTGTTCAAGAACGTTTTATTATATTAACTATCAATTTACTCTGCAATTTTTCATCTATCACTGCTATAGGATTGAAGGAGCGGAAATCAACAAGAGCCTTTTGGCTTTGAAGGAGTGCATCCGTGCTTTAGACAATGATCAAATTCATATTCCATTTCGGGGAAGTAAACTCACAGAAGTGCTTCGGGACTCCTTTGTCGGTAACTCAAAGACTGTAATGATCTCTTGTATATCTCCAGGTGCTGGATCTTGTGAACACACGCTTAATACCTTGAGATACGCAGATCGGTATGCATTTATTATGGGCTTTAACATATTGTTTCATAGCATGGTCCCTCCTTTTTTCTTGTGCACATTCATTTTTTATTATACTAACTGTTCTATCATAATATGAACAGAGTTAAAAGTCTGTCCAAAAGTGGGAATCCTAGAAAAGACCAGGTCCTAAATCCTGCTCCACAAACCAATAAGGAGATTTCATCCACATCATCTATTCCAGCTAGTGCTGGTGCTGAGGATTTTAACCATCAACGTCAAGAGAAAACAATGGACATAGGCAGGAAATTTGTTGAAAGGGAAAATTCTTCGTACAGTTCTGCTGCTACTGCTGTTGACAAACAGCCATTAAGTTTTTCTTCAAGTTATCTATCAAATGGGCGAGAGGAGAAAGGCTTGCCTTCTGCTTCATTGGACCGGGAGAGGTTTGAACTGAAGAACTCGTATGGTGACTCCACCAGTCAAAAGATGAACTCTTACTCACAAATTGATACAGGTGAGAAATTGCAAAAGGTGTCTCCGCCACGCAGAAAAGGGTCTAAGGATGAAAAATCTGAAAGACCTGCAAATTGGATGAAAAGGGATGCCAATGGTTCTGATCCCTTCACTACAAGCTCCAAGCAGCAGAGCACAGGGAACTCTAACACTGTGTCTAAGGATGAAAAGTCTGATAGGCCTTCAAACTGGATGAAAAGGGATTCCAGCAGTACTGATCTTTTCACTACAAGCTCCAAGCAGCAGAGCACAGGGAATAATGTATCTAAGGATGAAAAATCTGAAAGGCCAACAAACTGGATGAAAAGGGATGCCAGCAACTCCGGTATGTTCTCTATAAGCTCCAAGCAATTGAGCACAGGGAACTGTAACAATATTACGACTGGATCCAGGCCTTATGAAGGAGAATCCTCTCCTAACGGGAATATCAATGCAGTACTTGAGGTTTGTCAAATATATGGAATTACTTATTCTTTACCAAATTTTACTTGAATAATAAACTTGTTTGTGCTGGTTTTGTTCAACCCATATAACTGAACTTGTGCGATAAAGCTTCTATTGTTATATAAACTTGTTTATGGTATCTGTTTAATTCTTTATTGTATTTGTGCAGGAGGAAGAAGCTCTCATTGCTGCTCATAGAAAGGAAATTGAGGATACAATGGAGATTGTTCGTGAAGTGAGTTATTACATGTTTTTTTTTTTTCCTTTTTTTACTTGTAAAATTTATAAAATAGTAAAAGTGAAAATTGATAAAAATGTTAAATTTCAGGCGACTTGATGACAATTTATCATTTTGTGCTCATGTTTTGGTTTCTAGGAAATGAAACTCCTGGCAGAAGTGGACCAACCGGGAAGCCTTATTGACAACTATGTAACCCAATTGAGTTTTGTGCTTTCTCGCAAAGCAGCGGGTCTGGTGGGTCTTCAAGCTCGTCTTGCAAGATTCCAACATCGACTAAAAGAGCAGGAGATTCTAAGTAGAAAAAGAGTACCGCGTCAGTAAGAGACTTCCTCGCTTTCTCTTGTTCAACCTCATCTGCATTCTCGTGCTTGTTAGCAAAATAGTTGAAAGGTTTTGTTTGATATAAGCAAAAATCTTTTGGTGAATATGTTCTAATTGAGTTTACTTACATGTATATGCCCTTGTGTGAGTCGTGTGACTTTTGGGCCACTTCATGCCTTTGCAAATTTGGTGTAATCTATGTAGGTTGTCTGCAAAAAGGTTATCTGCCCCTAAATTTTTAGTTTGAGGGCAAAGTGAAAATAAAATAGAATTTGATATGCAGATTCAAAATTAATGCGTTTAAATATTTCTTTCTTTCCACCCATCCGGATGCAATTATAAATATCGCGAGACATGAAAGTGCGGAGAAATATGGCTTGGTCCGTAAACTTTAAAAGATAATGTGTGGAATGCATTTTTGGTATAGTGAGGTTTACAAGGGAAAGATGGAAAATTTAGGCTTGTTATTAATTTAAAAAGCTTTAAGACATTTGTCGATCAAATGTTGCACTTCGTAACATGTTTTGTATGATTTGCATGCATTACCTACTTTTGTATTTCTTCATTTTTTTTCTTCTTAGGGCATTGGTAAGCTTTCTGTATGTAGGTTATTTTGAACCTTCAGTGAGAACATGAAGATTTTAGATCCTTTGGAGAGACTTGGAGATCTTTGTAAACAGGGGAGTCTATTTGAAAAAGTTTGGTAGTAAATGTACGATGGTCACGAGGGTGTAAAACACGTTCACCTTCTTTAACGTAGTTTTTTTTCTTTTACAATATATATTGTGGAAATTCTCACCAGTACAAATTGGTAGGTTAAACTAAGATTTTCACATTAATATGGTCTGAACATACTTTAAATTGTACAACTTAAAATACATATTTGCGCAATCTAAAAGTATATTATTAATTACATAATTTAGTAATAATTCATACACATTCTGGATTTAGTTATCTAGAGATATTCCAGATTTTACAATTTTTAAACATTATCAATAGATAAACTTTAGGAGTGCTAAATGGTTTAAGATACAGAAATTTTACTCCCCTTTTCAAATTGTCTCAGTTAGATTTCTTATCTTTATTTCCTTTGGAAGTTCTAACATGTGTACCCGTACTAACTTCTTTTCCAGAATTGAGGTTTAATTTTTTATGGCTAATTAAAATTAATTTTAACTTCTTTTCAATTATCCTTTTCATTATTCTCTTATTAATTTTATTAGTATGAGACGCTTAATTGTCATATTGCATAACTGAGAGGTGAACATAATATAAAAAGTTTAATAAAACATTTTGCTATCCCGAGAAAGAACAAAAGTTATCTTAGGTTATTCTACATTTAATTAGGCATTATATATAAAAATCTATCATCGATTGCTTCAGTTCAGTTATTATATAGTTCCGTTGAGGATTTAACGTGATAATTCTGCCTCTCATTGTCATGTCTATAGTTTGTGCAACAAATATGACAATTAAATCAATTAAGAAATCGTTGGCGAATTATCATTAGTTTCATTCTTGTGAAATATGTTTTACATAAAAGCACAACTGCAGCACAGGAACAAAATGTCCCGTTGATCAAAGAGAGTAGAAAGAATGGGACTGGCGAGGAAGAAATAACACCTTAACCTTGAAACTATGCCTCATCGTATAATTCACTCTGTACAGCAATACACAACCTACTGCACTCTACAAACACTATACACCACACACAAGTTGTATCCAATAACCAATACATGTATAATTATTTCAATTTTCAAGAAATACCCAAACAAATTCTTCAACTCTATAATGGTCATTACTAAGACATCGTCAGATGTGAAGGATCATTTGTCAAAATATGCCTATTAGACAATAATGCAACGACCTTTCAAACACATACCTTACACGAAAAATTTCGCCGGTTGCCCCAGTCATTCTCTTCCTCATTCAGCTTTCAGTCTCAAGATCTCCTTTGCTGTCCTACGCCGGAAGTAAGGCATGTTTCCCTACAATGAAAACGAGTATTTCAATTCTCAAACAAAATAAATATTTCTTAGAGTTTAATTGCAATTAGTCTCACAGGTATTGCAGCTTTACAATTTTAGTTCTTCAAATTTCCAATTATATCAGCTGGATCTTCCATACATCTTAAACAATCTTAGTTCCTTAGGTTCTAATGAATCAATTGGGTCTTTCAAATATCAAAATTCAGTTGTAATTTTCTCAGAACTTAAGTCACATAATATTGATGCTCGAGGGACCTAATTAACGCAATTAGAATCAGATGGGCTAAACACACTGCAGTAACTAGGGGACCCAGTTGACACAATGGAAATCTGAATAATTATAATTGTACAATTATGATATCTGAACGATAAAATGTAATAAAACAATACAAAACTTTATACGCTATCTCATGAGACACGAAATAAGCATCATTGAATTTTTGGTGCCGGTTGGGTTTAAATATTTGAAGAAATATTGTTTAGTTTTCTTTACTTTAACTTTGAAAAAAAAAAACCGTTCTTTCTTGAAATTTAAGTTTGAATCAATCATGCTAAAAAAAGTTCTGGGCATGGTACTATCATACTAGGATTTTGTCATGTCATGCACCATATGCAAATATCACCAATTTTAACAGATTGAAAATATTTCAGGCAATTAATTAAAGCAAATATATAACACAGGTGAATGACCACTAGGTTATTGACCTGGAGAGATTTAAAGCAAATAATTTCCATTACTTGATAAATACAAGTTAGATATAAACTTGAGAAAAAGAAAAATAACTTAACAAAATATACAGAAAATAAAAACACTTGTTTAGCATATTTGAAATGCCTAATTAAATGAAATGCTCCAAGTCCCTACCTGGTCAAAATATAGCTCCAGGCCCCTGCTATAAAAGTCCACATATTTGATCATAAACACCCCACAATCACACCTGTTTAGATACAAAAAAAAAAAGTTCAAAAAGCATTCACCAAAAACTTCTGCTAGCTTGAACCGTTCATATCTGTAACAGATACTGTAAACTTGGGGTGTGCCAAGCCAAAGAAGAAAAATAAGGAATAAAAATGGAAAACTCTTAATGTCACAATCTTACATTGTCGTTCTTTTGAAATTCAAATTAGAGAAGTTCATCCGCAGAAATACATATAAAAAATATAAAAAATGCAGAAACCTTGTCCACCGAAACCATATTAAGATCGAGTTTCACTTTCCCAAATTAATCATTTTCCTAATAAAAGAACACTCTAAGCATTTTCATACTATCGACGACGACTGATCAGTTACTACCACCAATAATTGACCTTTTAGAGGAACATAAGACCTAAACTTCCATGAAATAAGGCCCTGAGAAATAGGCTTAAAACCAATATATTTCACTTAATAATTTTATTAATCATTCAATAAAGAAACTTTTGTCCCTCTTATTACTCTAATCAGTACATTTTTCTTATGCACATTTGCTATAGTATCTCCTCAATAAAATTTTAGTTTATATTTAAAGTTGTATTGAAAATATACTCATTATACAAGAGAAGAAGTTCAAGCAAATAAGAAATAAATTTATATGCTTAAGGTAGTTTGTTCACAAAAACCTATTAGGCTATTTATCTGTGAAAGACGGCATACTTGTGGGTTTCTTATTTTAAAAAATGTGTAAAGGCCTACACTTCACTGCATACATCTTCTGTTTTGAAAATCTGGGGGGAAATTCAATAAACTAAACGATCCTATAGAGTGATTTGCAGATCAGAGTACAAACCCATTTTTCTGAACAGGAAGGTCTTTCACAAATTCTTTTTCCCAGGTATAAACACCAATATCTTGTCCATTCTTGTCATTTACTTCATCCGCAAAATATTTAGCCTGACAGACATTAATGAAAAATAATAAGTAACTTAACAACAGCCAATTGTCAAATAAACTCATCTTTCCTCAGTTATCACAAAGTAAAGACATAAATATTAAATTTCAAAACTTAGTCACTAAAGCTTAAACTAAAGACAGCACTTGCTACAATGGCTACCTCTGGTGTTTTAAGTGTAAGGCACCAAAGGCTAGACAAAAGCCTGTACCTGACCAAAGCAGCGTGTTAAAAGATTTAAAAACCAACAAGATAAATTGACAATGCGAGTAAACACAGTTTCCATGTCACAACTAAATTTGTTACTTATACTACATTGAATGTATATGTGACACCCTTAAGAAATAGATTTGTGTCTACAGTGTATACAATTATAAATCAATTACCTAAATGTTTAAATTCATATTCCACATACAAACATGTAGTGTACACAAATTTAAGTAATAATCAAAGTTTAATTTCTATGAGTAGTTCAATTTCTAATTTATATTTATTTCCCAATTTTATCTATTAATTTCTTTTGATTTCCCTCTATGTTGATTTCAAGCAAAGCCTTTAAAACAGTTGGCGTTCTAGTTTGTAATATATAAGTTTTCGATTTCTTATTTTCCTTGCTTAAACCAACGAAGAATATTCAATCATTTCTTGTAGTCGTTAACAAGTAAACTTCTTTACTTTCTTTTCTAATCCACTGTTTTATTATTAATTACTAAACCAAGGTATTGCAGATGCATGTTTGATCTTTGATCTATTCATATGTTGCCAACATCTGACACATTAATTATAATTTTGTTTGAGGTTTGAAGGACGTACTTTACCACTTTCCAAAGCCAATAAGAAAACGTAGAAGGAACTTAGATGGTGGATTGGCATTCAGTTGGAAGCAACTAAATAACAAACACCAGTAAATAGACCAACAAGATTTTAAACCCATCAAACATACCATAATTTCGCTTGGAGTCAAGAAGAAGTTGACAATACAGCTAATTTGGTTTGTTTTGAAATTAAACAGAAATCTACCCACAAGCAATGGATGGCCTATTGAGATATAGACAATTTTCCTTTAACTTAACCTTAGGTGACTTGTTGTCTATAATATGAAATAAAATACATCAGCACAAAATTTCCAACTATTGAAAATTAAAATGAAAGGCAAAGTCCAAACTAAAGTAGGAATGGAACTTCAAATCTATTGATATAATTTAAACATGTCTTCCTCATCAAACCTTGATTGAGAACTTAATCAAATCACACACTTTATTGATGTAGATGGGGTTCAATCAAATCACTCTAGCTCCAAAACACCTCACATTGCAAAAAGCACAGTAAAAGGACAAAAATAAAATAAACAAAACAAACCACAAGTTTGGGTTTTCATGAAAAAATATTAAATAATAAAATAAAAAATAGTTCCTACTTTGGTTATAATTAGCATAATAGATCTTGGAATACGGAATTTACAGTTAAATTACTTGAAAAAAAAATTTACCAGCTTTTCTAGCACAGATCTATCCTCTCCTTTCATTGAGTCAAGATACTGCAATTTCTTATCTTTATTATTGATGACTGCCAAGCACCAATGTATCTCTTGATGGATAGGTACAAATATCTGGTAATAACAATAAATCAGGTGAAAGTTCAGTACAAAAATTCAATCAAATTTGCTAGAAGCAAAAATGAAAAATTAGTTCCAACATAATTACTTTATCACATTCAAGTAAACTATATCCCAATTTCCGTTGGCTTGTCCATCTTCTGACAGATTTGAAATCATAACCATTTGGGCCACTTATTAACTGCAATAACATTCAAAATAATAAACATAAGTGTCTGGTCAATATGACTAAATTACAAATATAATAAAATACATATGATATTAAGACAATCTATTTTTTTCATCTGTGCTTTGGTTCATTATAATATTAATAAGTACCAAAAATAAAGGAATTGCTAATCAGAAGCACTATGATATTGATAGAGTTGCACCTTGGTAGCAATGGCCAAAAGTTCGAATCTCAAAAGAGCCTTTTCACATACAAGTAATATAAAAGTAAATGAAAGAAAGAATGTAACAAAACACATCCGAAAGGACATAAACAGAGAGAGAGATCTTAGTTCCAGTGTGCAAGTTAGCTGGAAACTCCACTAGAGTGTCATGGGTTGGCCACAAGCACACTTGGGAGCTCTAGGTCAGGTAGTAGGCATCAGAGAGAAAAGAAATCCACATCATTTAGCATTTAAAACATGTGAGCAGAAAATAAGACCAGATACATAGAAAGGAAGCACATTTTCTTTCCCTTATATCAAAGGTTCTATTTCTTTTCCATTTACCTTCAATAAAATATCTCTATTTCCCACTATCTCTTCTAGTTCGTCTCCCTTTACTTCTTTCCCTCATAACAAACATCCCTTCAATGGGTTAAAAGGAGAAATAGGGATGGGTGTCATATCTAAGCCACTATGCAAATAATGAGTATCTGCAGGCTACCTTTTTCTTCTACGTACAAATGTATACATGTTTGTATGTTTGTACATAGCACAATATATACAGTTTTAGAGTATCAATCAACTATCGGTATATAAACATAAAAATTTCTAGTTTGAAACAAGATTCAAATGTTAATAATTTCTAGGTCAACAGAAACCAATGCTTCAAGAGGAGAGAAATCCCCCCTCGCCATGGTAATCAATCATATGAAAGCAGAATTGTTTTTCTACCTCAACAATAAATAATCACGTGAAGAGTTATCCTACCTTTTTGTAGAAAAAGGTATTGAAAAAATGACATTTCAGAAATTTATGTGACTGTCTTTGTTCCCTCTCCTTCAGCAAAGCTAAATACAAATTTATCACCTGCACAATAAAGGTACATGATCTATCACCGAATTTCATGGTACCAAAATTTCAAATCATGATATAGTTAGATACTAAATTCTTCTCTACTTCAGCAACTCAACAAAGGGATAAACGAATAATAACGCATACAAGTCTACCTCATCATTTAACCATCCAGTTGACCTAAGGCATTGAAACTTTTCTCCCGTAATCTCAATATTAGAATTCTCATGGGTAACCAAGATTTTCCAACTGCAAAAGCAATGAGCTTACATTACAGATTATACTCAACCTCCCACATATAGCCAAATCATAAATTCATACCGGTTGGCAGAGAAGGCACGCTCAACCTCATCTTCTTCCTCACTACTAAGAGCAACAAATGGTTCTTTCAGCGCTTCTGATTCCTGTAAATCATAGCAACACACAGGATAAATTGACACTAACATTTAACCTGCCTCTCATTCCTCAACCAACCACACCAACTCAACTAACACATTAGTACTAAAACTTAAAATATCTTCCGTATTAGGTTTCAATTTTGTATTTCCTATTTCCTATTTCCACTAATAACAAGAACCAGTTGTCACACTTTACGTCCTTCAATTTTCCAAAATTCACACTAAAAATGGAGAAAAAAAAAATCCGTAAACCAGAAACAAAAATACAAACAAGAACTGACATTCTTATTCCTACGGAATTATGATAAAAATTAACCACTCCCATAAACAAAACACACCCCACAAAAGATTATATGTTGCTAAATGCTAAATAAGTAATCATAAAAACCTCCAATTCCTTCTTCGGCCTCAACAAATTAAAATGGTCCCTGCGCTTCTCGTTCAGGTCAATCTCAAAATTCAGCCTCTGGAATGTGCCATTTCTCCTCCCAACATCCTCAAGCAACTTCTTATACGCAAGAACACTTTCAACATCAAGCTGCGTCTCAGAACCCCACAACTCCCCTCTACTCGCTACCTTCAATTCCGCATTCCTCAGCTCCGAATCAAACGATAACGTCGACTGCGACTGCCGCTGAACCCCAAACTTGCCACCGTCATCATGCAGCTCTTCCACACTCGAATCCGCACAAGGCTCATCACTCTCCGCGTCCACTACAATCACCTCCTTTCCCTTCTCCACCACTGACCTACACTTCTCCAACGCCGAACGCTTCGCCTTCTCGAACTTGGCGATCAGAACGTTCCCCATGGCATCGCCAGCGCGACTGCTAACCCTAGCAGAGAGTAAAAATTTTGTCCGCCGACACGGTGCGTGAACCTCCCTCGCGAACGGCGCGTTAACCTGCGGATACCTGGAGAGTCGCGCGATGGCGCTGGCGGCGGACGGAACGGGTTTGGTAGATAATTTGGAGCGTTTACGGGAGGAATCTGAATTAGTGAGGTTTACGTTCATGCATTCTTCGGTGCGCTTGCGGTTGGGGGTCATCGCACCCATTGATTGCTCGAATTGGAAACGCACAGTGATTGAAGCATGTCCACCGCGTGAATTTGGGGAATTAGGGTTTCTTCTGCTGAAAATCTAAAACCCTAAACAATTTTAGCGGGTATAGGCAGTGACTGTGAGTGAGAGTGAGAATAGTTCGGGTTCGTTTGAACGAAGGGAGTTTTTGTCGTTTTTTGAAAATAAGGATATTAAATTATTATTTAATTTTTTTATCTTCTCGAATTATAGATAATCTAGCACAAAATTCAAAATTTATCTTTTTATCTTCTTGTAAAAGTAAGGAATTCAGTTCTTAAAATAATTATATGTAATAAATATATAAATTCGAGTATAAATTACACATAAATATTTTTCTTATTACTCATAGCTTGATATTAAAAATTCATCGAATTTTGATTATAAACTTTCAATTTGATTTTTTTTCTTAACATGTTTTTGTTAAAAATAAACATTTATAATGCAATTAAAAATCAATTGATATTTGATACCTTCAAATGGTAATTTAAAATAACCTAATGTAGACTATGACAGAAATTGTATAATGTCAGTATTATTATGTAATTTATTCATTAAAATTAAAAATTAAATCATGAGTGTAATATTACAAATTTATTTAAATACCAAAGAGGTAATTTAAGCATGTAAAAAATATATTAGAAAATTAGATTTTGGTGAATTTATAGTTTATTATAAAAGATAAAACATTTTAAAAAATACTCTTGTTTTTTAAGATTAAAATAGTAATTTTCAACTATTTTAATGAGATAAAAAAAATTAAAAATTATAATGTATTGAACATTTCCTTGGAATTTATATTTTAACGTAACTTACGTGCTTTGGTTTTCCATAAAAATGAGCGTCCTCACCCTTGTATAATTATATAATAATTACTTTTTAATATTTTTTATTATTAATTACATTAATAATTGATAATATTGTCAAATGTGTAGTTATAGTATTTGTTTCACTTTATTTTATTGATTATCCTCTCAAACGATAAACAATTTTTTAATAAGATTATATTTAAAATTTATATTTATTATAGTTTTTATATTGCCGCAAGATTTTTAACTTAAAGATGTAACTCATTTTTTCATAAGAACTTAGATACTGAATATTTTTTTCAGAATCAAAATAGGTTTAAATAATACTTTCATTGTATACGTAATCTTTTTTTTGTTAATTATAATTTTCTAAAACTTATATATTACTCCCTTCTTCTTTTCCATTTTTGTGTTTTTAGTGATGAAAGAAACTTATGTATCCATTACTTTTAACTTTAGCCTTCAAAAAGGGGGAACGAGTACACACATGAAAAAAAGAAATTATTAATAATTGTGTTGGAAGTCCCACGTAAACTAGAGATAAGGCTATTTAAGTGTATATAAGTGGGTGCAAACCTCTTCCTACAAGCTGGTTTCGTGAAGTTAAATTAGACTTAAACTCTACTTTTAACATGCTTTCATAGACATGATTGGAGCCTATCCTAGCACTTTTGTGGGGTTACCAATATTTATGACCCAATAATTAAAAAAATAAATCTTATTGCATACTATCCTAGTCAAATTATTAAACTAGGGAATGGATACAACTTAAACAACCTCAAAAATATTGATTCACCAGACTCATGTGTTCCAAACTGAGTACAACAATTATACTTGTCAGAATCTAAGCCTATATTTATGCAGATCTATTGGAGTACTCCTTAACCAATGCTGCAAAAAGTGAAGGCCTTTCTAGCAAACGTGATGGCTTGTCATATTCTTTTGAAAGCCCTGTCAAAAA
This sequence comes from Vigna radiata var. radiata, assembly GCF_000741045.1. Classification (NCBI taxonomy): domain Eukaryota; kingdom Viridiplantae; phylum Streptophyta; class Magnoliopsida; order Fabales; family Fabaceae; genus Vigna; species Vigna radiata. The sequence goes on from NC_028355.1 coordinate 1,102,161, forward strand.
TTCAATCACCCAAATCACGGTTACACTATTGCCTAACTGGAGAAAATTTGTGTTGAAATTGTAAAAATACTGGCAATGGTGGAAGAAACTGCACATTATATGAATTTTGTAGTTGTAGTTAGGCCATGTTGGTATAATTACCTGCATCAATGACTAAAACTTTGTCACAGTCCATGACTGTAGGTATTCTGTGAGCAATGCTGATAATTGTACGATCTGCAAAATCCTCTCTGATGATTTTCTGTATTACAGCATCAGTTTGTGAATCAACAGATGCTGTTGCCTCATCCATGAACAGTATTTTGCTGCGTTTTAGCATGATCCTTCCCAAGCACAGAAGCTGTCTTTGCCCCACACTCCAATTGTCTCCACCATCCACCACTGGCAGATCAAATAAAATACACTATGCATATCAGTTCATATTTTCACCAATGTCAGAACTCTTGGGTTTGGAATAAACTTAGATTAATTAGCCGGAGTCTTATGAATAGTTAATGTATTAGTTATTAGAGTCTTATAAGTAGTTAATAGATGTTTTTGTCTGTTTATTAGTATCAACAATCAAAAAACATGTTGTCTATAAATTGTATTGTTGATTGCATGAATAAGGCAACATCAACATAGCTGAATCAATTTATTCACAGAGTAATATCTCAAGCAATGCTTTCTAGACATATTGGACCAACTAAACTATTAAAAGGAGATTTGTGAGAGGAGTTAACACCTGAAGCCTCGAGTTTCTCAGGTTTTGCAGCCACCACATCTTTCAGTTGGCAACGTTCTAGGCTCTGCAGAAACAAAATTAAGAAGCTAGTTATTAGTTTTGAGAATCTCAAATAACAATTAACTGAAGTTGAACTCATGTTTTCATGCAACTGGTCAGCTTTTTCCCCTTCTGTATTGCACAACTACATTTTCAACTAGTACTAGAAGTTAGATACAGTTGATCAGACACTTTTGTTGTTGTTGTTGTAACTGTTGCTATCTAAACAAAACTGAAGCTTCACCTCGGAAACCAACATGTTTTGTTCTTTCAAAAAATGACAGGACTATGCACTCCAACAAACATAGATGCATGTTTCTTCTCTGAATTATATACCTTCCAGATTTCTTCTTCTGAATACAGTCCAAGGGGATCAATGTTGCTTCGTACTGTTCCTTGAAAGAGAACAGGATCTTGAGGGATAATTCCAAATCGAGATCTCAGATCATGAAGGCCAACAGTACAAATATTGATCCCATCAATAATTATTTTCCCAGCTGAAGGCTCAATCAACCTAAATAACACTTGAATGAGGGTTGATTTCCCACTCCCTGTTCGACCAACAACACCAATCTTTTCTCCTCCTTGAATGGTGAGAGAGATTCCTTTGAGAATCAGAGGAGTATTTGGCCGATACCGAACCTGTTCACCACCATTTAACAACAAAGGTTATGTATGAAGTAGTTACTGAATCACAAGGGTCATTGAATGTGACTACTATGTTATGTACCTGCAAATTGTTTAACTCAATGCAGCCAAGGCTGGGCCAATTATTAGGAGGAGAGCTATCAGCTATTTTCCATGGTGCTTCTGAGGGAAGGTTGGTGAACTGCTTTATTCTCTCGACTGAAACCATTTTGTTCTCGACACTGCAACTCATTGTTATAGTCAATGACAAAATACTGCTGAGTGATAAACCATAGGACAAAGACAAACCAACATATTCTGAAACAAAAGGAATAATCCTTGGTCATGCACGAGATCTCATAAATAAGTACTTGTTTGCTATAAAACAAAATCCAATGTAGGAGATGAAGGATGTAGTAGTGTGGTGTACCTGGCCTCACGATAGCACTTGGGAGAAAGATCATAAAAACAGTGCTAATGCTAAGGAAAACCACTCCCATGTAGTCCAAGCGAAAACCAAGCCATTCATTGGCCCCGTTGTTGTGGAAATCCATTCTCAGACTAGCATTGACTTTATCAATATTTTCTTGGCAAAATTCGTTCTGTTTTCCGAAGCCACGAATGGTTATAACACCAGCAATGGATTCTGAAAAGTGGTGAATCACAGGAGCTTTGGTGATAGAATCAAGGCGAGTCAATTCCCGAGATGATGCAAGGTAATATTGCTGCAAACCAGAGCTAGCAAGTGTCAAAATGCACTGAATATTTTGTTTTACTAGTAATCACAACTTCCTAAGAACTCTGCACTATCTATTCACAAATATCAACAAAACTCCATCATACTTTTTGTATCATAACATTGTAGAGGCTAGAATTGAAATAAGAATGAGTAGACAAATCATACCCGATACCAGTTATTAAAATAGAACAGTGGGATTAAGAGGAAGACCGTTTCCCAAGCATTTTGGCATGTTACAAGCAGGATGCTGATCACTGATAAGTATGAAATGATTACGAAATTCACTAGCATTGGAATTGATATGTCAAGCCAAAGTATATCGGTGGATACCTAAACATTTCACAACACAGTAAGTCCAAGCATGATCCTTTAAAGAATATGCTAGCTTATGCAGTTTACTAGCAAAAGTTAACGTGAAATATGGCGTTAAAACTCACACGACTCAAAATTCTGCCAGAGGGAGTGGTGTCAAAGAATGACATTGGTGCATGCAGGATGCTTTGAAGCATTCCACTGAAGAAGCTTTGAGATGTCTTTAGACCCCAATAAGTGAATAAGATTGATCTTGCCATCACAACAACAGCTACACCAACTGCTATGCAAGCATACACGGTGATGAATGTAGCAGGAGCAAAGTTAGTGCCTTCTGCAGTTCCAATTGCTAGCCAGTAATCACCCGCCAAGAAGGACAACATCCATGCTATAGACAACGCCAGCATCAGTACAACACCCCACCACCCAAATGCTTCAGTGAAGTAGTGTTTGTACACTTTAAGACTCACATGACCAGTTTCTCTTTCCTCATCTTCAATGAGCTTTGCAGAGGTGTTAGCTGACTTAGCCTGATTTTGAGGTTGCTTTTCACCTGCTTTTTCCTTTTCTTTTGAAGGGAGTTGAGCCAGTTTCGGAGACTGAGTCGAATCATCACCACCTTTATCGCTAGACTCTACAATCTCCATAGAGGATTCATGAGCAGCCACAAGTGCACCAAAATCCAGGCCTGCATTGAGAAGTTCATCATACTTCCCACTTTGCACGATTCTCCCTTCTTTCATCACCTTGATGATGGTATCAAAAACAAGAAAATGTTCTCAGTTGAAAGAATTAGACTATTAGAGGTGAAAATAGTTGAGAGTGAGTGAACAACACCATTAACAGAAGAACACTTCGGAGTAAGAGAATTGTCTTTACACACGTACCATAATACAGTCAACGTTATGCAAGAAGTCAACTTGGTGGGTTACAAGTAAAATGGTCTTGTTTTTTAGAGCCCCCATGATACATTCCTGGAACAAGGTGGAGAAATTAGAAACTTCGTTACTGCAATTGTATTGTAAAAGGAAATGTATTTATGATGGAAGCCAAAATATGCTGATCGATTCATTGGATATGGCAAAACCTTTCATGGTTTATGTGCATTTGCTATACATAGATACTTTGTTCTTCCTTTTCTTATTGCATGAAAAACATTACATCAGTAGAAACCATAAATCAAAAAACGTTAAAGGAAATGAAGCTAGTGAGCAATATTTTTTGTTCTTTACTTACCTTGAAAATGAATGACCCAGTTTGTGCATCAACAGCACTGAATACATCATCAAGGAGATAGATGTCACAGTCTTGGTATACAGCTCTGGCAAGTTGTATACGTTGCTTCTGGCCACCACTGAGGTTAATACCCCTTTCTCCAATCTCAGTTTTGTCTCCATATTCCATCATTTCAAGATCCTTTTCTAGGCAACACACTCTTATAGCTTCTTCGTACTTCTCTTTGTTCATTGGTAAACCAAACAATACGTTGTCTTGGATGGTTGCATTCTGAATCCACGATGTCTGTGCTACATAGGCTATTGACCCACAAACTGTAACCTATAAGATTAAAGAAAAAAAAAAAAGCAATGATGACAACTTTGAACAATACAAGTAAATTTTCATTTGCTAGAACATTCAGAAATCAACAAAACACATTTAAGCACATCTATTCCTACTAGGATATCATATTATAAATATAAGTCAATGCAACGAACACAACATTTATGTAGTAATGAGCATGCACATAATGAGTCAAACCAGAGTAAGTACATACCTTTCCTGATATCTTGATCATTTCCCCTAACAAAGAAGCCAGTAACGAAGACTTGCCTGACCCAACTGTTCCCACAACAGCAGCATGTTCTCCTCTCTTGATCTCCAACTCTTCAACTTTCAGAGCCACATTTGCATCCGCATCATCCCAGGAGAATTCCCCGTTTTTGATCTCCACAGCGGTGTCACCATCACATCCATCCAATCTCTCCACTGCACCCTCATCCATTTCCTTGCTCATCATGAACTCATCCAACCTCCCAAGAGATATCATCGCTTGGGAAATCAATATGAGAGCCTGAGGGAAGGTCCTCACAGGCTCTTGCAAAATCTTGATCACTGAAGTGATTGTGAACACTGTGCCAGTGTTCAGAGGAACACCCTGAAGAACAGAAGCTCCAAATGTGAGAACACATACCAACAAAGGAGCAGACGTCAGAACCGCCATGTTAAGGGCAAAGTAGTACAAGAACTTTCCAATCCAACCGTGTTCGGCTTCGCGAAACTGCTGAATCTTGTTCCCAAAGTACTCCTCCCACGCTTGGAACTTGATGACACGCATGTTGTTAAGCAACTCATTCGTGGCCTTCATCCTAAGGTCACGGCCCTTCATTATCCTGAACTGGAATGTATTGCTCCTCTTGGTGCGAATGAGAGTGAAAACAAACACCAAACTGGCTCCAAGAAGCGCTGCAAACGCTGACACGCCTATACTGCTGTAGATAAGTGCCAAAGCTGCAGTTACTTGTAGTGGCATCAACCATATGGGATGAAACTGCAACATCAAATCTGAGAGCTGTTGTGCATCAACGGCCATGTGGTTCACAATCTGGCCAGCGCCATGAGACTGCCTCGAAGAACTTGAAAGCCTTAAACCCTTCTTGTACACGGAAGTTATGATGCTGGAACGGATTAACATGCCTAGTTTCTGAGAGTTGAAGTTGAATTGGTGCACAGCGAGGACCTCGACTGATTTTGCAAAAAACAGGATCAGAATAAGAATAAGTCCTTCAAGAGGGGTGCTGTCTTTCCTTGCGCTGAAGTCAACGAAACTCTGAATAAGCATTGGACCAACGTACATAACCGCAAGTCTTACAACTGCAAGGAAGCCAGTGAAAGCTATGCGCTTCCAAAAGCATCTAAACAAGGTGACACCAACCGGGTGCTTGCTGTTTTCCTCTTCCTTCGGCCAATTGCTTTCGAAAAGCTCTGACATCTTTTCTGCTCGGAAATCCAGAGGAAGAGAAGGCACATCATCGAGCTTGAGGGGTGTTTGGTACCCTTTGTTCAGCAAAGGGTTAATCCAAAGCCACACTATTTTGGAAAAAATCGAAGAATGAGCATAAGGACTCAAATTTCTCTCATTGGAAAGGCACTGATATGCTGTCACTTCATCAGAAGTTCTAATCACCTGAATCCCCGTTACTCCTTTCATTGCTACAACGAAAAGGAACGCAGAAAATGGGAGATTAACCAAAGAAAACACGTCATCCACTCTCAAACTAAGCTCCAACCTCGCTCCATCCACAACCACAAAGCGAACAACAGCCGAAATGGCAAAAAGGCATGAAACCACCATGTTTGCAATCCAATACATTCTCAGCGATAAAGGGTGCTCCGAAGCTTTGAACTTGTTCTCGTGAACCAACAGGATCACAACCAGTATGTTGGCCACAGCTTGAAAGAGCCGAAAGAGTGCCTCTATGACTACCCATGAAGAAAGACTGGTTTGAAAGGCCAATACGCCAAGAACAGTATAAGCTGCGAGCAAAAGGGTGGTGACGAAGAAGGTTAGTTTGAACCAGAAGGTGACTTTATAGTGAGAGCGTTTCTCCTGCAAAAGGGGTTTAGTAATAGAAGAGGAAGAGGTGTGACGGGAAGTGAGTCTAGAATAGAGTTTAACAGCTGCAAAGGCTAAGACAATGAGCAAGAAGATAAAATCAAAAACAGATAGAAGAAGTCGTTGAGGACAGGGTGATAGAAGAAGAAACCTTAACCACTGAACTACAAGAAAAGCAGTAGGAGAAGATGAATCTATGCCAAGAGTGGAACATGAAGGTGAAGTGAGCCAAGAAGGTGGAGAGGAAGAAGACATGTTAAAATGAAGCATTTGAAAGCGTGGTGACATTGTTATAATAGAAGATTTTGAGTTCAGTTGATCATGGTGGTGATGGTGAAGAGGAATGGCGGTGAGAAATATGGTGACTTGGGTATGATATGGAAAGTGCTGTGTGAAACGAGGTGCATTTTTTTCCTTGCTTGCTGATTAAAAAAAGGTTCCATGCGAACCACGCATCTACCTCAAACAACATCGTGGATTTTGAGGATCAGGTGAGGTCCACCAACTAGCTTCCAAGTATTTGTGTGAACAGGACATGTGGAAATAATGATACACTGACAATATATTGTAATAATATTTGAATATGTAAATAATGTTTAAATGTGGTAAAAGAAATGTTGTTTAATAAGTATTATTGTCTTGGTTTATATTAATATTTATCATTTTTATTATAATTGATTGTAAAATAATTTTAGACTAATTACAAAATAATACGTAAATGATGTTAGAATATTATAAAAAATATCATCAAAGTATTACTATTTTTTTACTATATTTAATTAAATAAAACTTTTAATTAATTTTTATTTAACGTTTCAAAACATATATTATGTGTAAGACTAAAAATTAATAAATAACATCTTATAATAAATAAAATAATATACTCAACATACATAAATCTTATTAAATAGATTCTAATTTATTTGATATCAAATAACAGCGTATTTAAAATTTGATATTTTTGTCTTTAATTTAAGGGTTAAATATGTTTTTAGTTACTATATTTTAGGAAGATTTTGGTTTTAGTCCATTTTCAAATAAAGGTACAATTTAGTTTTTCAAGTGTAGAAAACTCTAGTTTTAATCATTTTTATTAAATTTGTTATAATGAAACATGGTTGAAACAACAAATAAAATTTAAAAAAAAATTGGTAAGAATAATTAAAATCAGAATTTTCTAAAATTGAAGGACTAAATTGTCTCTTAGTTTAAAAATTGACTAAAACCAAAATCGCCTCAAAGTATAAGGACTAAAAACATATTTAATCCTGTAAGGTTTTGTAAAGGATCAAGATTTTATATATCTGCTAATTTAAAAATTGACATAAATTATTATAGATTTTTTTGGTTTCAGTATAAAAAAATTATATTCAGTTTTGAATATGTAATAAAAAAATCCATTTTGAAAAATAACTAATAATTATAAAGAAAGTTAACATGATGTTACGAAGCAAGATAAATTCGGAGACCAAATTCCTCACTTGATATTGATGTTTCCATAATATTCAATATCTATAAAATTCTAATCAAAATTGGAATAAAAAGTTGACTTTACTTTCGTTCTAGAATTAATGAATTTTCATTCTTAAAATGAGGACAGTAAGGGAAAGAAAAAATAAAAAGTAGAAAATCGATTAATTAGAAATAAAAAATAAAAATAACTGCCACTGTATCTCAAATTTTGTAATGTGACAAGACAACTCTGATTAAATGAATATGATCATAATTGTTTAGTACTAAAATATCAATTAATTTGAAATAAAAAGAGTATATGTTTAATAGAAATTAACGGGGAATCATAAACTTAACAATACGAAATTATCTAATAACTCTTTTCGGTTTATTATTTATTTAGTCTTTATAAGTATGTCAAACTTATTTTTTTATTTAATCATTTTAATATTTATAAATACTATTTTAATCTCTTCTAATTTTTATATACGTTACCTTTAATCCTTTTATACCCTATGTGTATCATTTTTTACGTTTTCATCCCTGAAATTGAAGGGTTAATTTTTTAAACAATATGCTTAAAAAAATAATGTTTAAATGGAAAATCTAAAAAGTATAGTTGTTCTCATAACCTGTCTTACCTGCAGAATCTATATTAAAAATTCGTCCCGGATTAATATAAAAGCTATAGTCACGTGCACTGAATTAAATTTTTTTTTTCATATAAAAAATAAGATAATAATATTCTGACAATTTTTTTATAACATTTTAATATTATTTATCTATAATTAGTGTTTTTATTATTATTATTATTAATTAGCGAATAATTTTTAACTTAAAAATTATAAAAAAGTTGTAAAAATATTATCTACAAAATATTAATAATTGTTGTTTACTTTTTTCACTGTTTTGTGTTACTGCTTATTGTCACGTGCCATGCACCTGGTCCTCCATTTCTTTTTTATTTAAGGATACCTTTCGTATTAAATTCTTATGACATAATAAACTAATACACTTACATAACACTATATAATTAAATAATACAAAACCTAACACACTTACATAACGTATTTATTAATTAAGACTAATAATTTAATGCATTATTCCATGAATATTTTACTGAAGAAATATACTAATATAAGTTCATGCAGATGTTACAGAGTTGTAACTTATTTTCTTCTATAAGTATTCATACAATTTATACAAATAAGAGTTCAATTTTTCTTGAGAAGTTTAATAGCCACGAGGTTAGTAAAAACCACAATTTAAAAAAAAAATCAATCATGACTTTAAAATAAATATTAAAATTTTATAACTAAACAGTAGTGTAAACTGAGACAAAAATAATTTATTTTTTTATAATTAAATAGTTTTATTTTTATTATAATTGTAACAAAATCTAACTAAAAGAAAGGCTAAATTTTTTTAACAGGATAAATATTTTGATTTATATGATATAAAATAATGTTATCTTTAATCATTATAAAATTACCGAGACATTTATAAATATTTTTGAATGATCTAACAACTTATCCAACAAAATTTAATAAAACAAAATCTAATATCATATAAAAAAATGATTTAAATTTAACTTACTTTGAGGATACTGATTTAAAAGATGAAAATTATAATATGAACCCATTCTATAAATTCGAAACGTATAGGAAACCATAAACAAAAAATGGCAAATAATTGATTATGAGTTACGAAAAGTTTGAGTTGGTTTCACATATCACAAAAAGGACAATAATAATTGTACCTACTTCTTTTATATTTTTTAATATTTCAAAACACTCAAAGTATCATATTTAAATATGGGTTAAATATGTTTTTAGTCCTTATACTTTCAGGTGATTTTGGTTTTAGTTCATTTTCAAATTATGATACAATTTAGTCCTTCAACTTTAGAAAACTCTGGTTTTAGTCCTTTTTACCAAATTTTTTTAACTTTATTTGTTGTTTCAAGCACGTTTTATTATAGCATTTGGATTGTTTACCCTGTTTGACACATTTTTACTTCAATGTTAACTGAGAAACGCGTATGAAACAACAAATAAAGTTAAAAAAATTTGGTAAAAAAGACTAAAACCAGAGTTTTCTAAAGTTAAAGGACTAAATTGTACCATAGTTTGAAAATGGACTAAAACCAAAATCGCCTCAAAGTATAGGGACTAAAAACATATTTAACCCTTGAAATATTTATTCAATATCTTTAATAACTAGTAGGATGAAAAATAGGAAATCAGAATGAAAAAAAAAAGTGAAAATAACTATAATGTAAGATAAATTTATTATTATTATTATTTTACTTGCTACATTAATCATTTTATATAATTACTATTTGTTATAAATAAAACATTAATATTAGTAACTATCACATCATAAATATATAAAATAGAAAAGATGAATATATATAGTGATATCCAACAAACAGAAAAGGAAAAACTTTTTTTAACAACACTTTTTTAATAATTTTTTGACAATGCATCGTTTTAAATATCTTTTAAACATAAATTCAAATAGACCAATAAAATAATGACACGTGTTTCGTTATCAAAAAATTATAAAAAAATATTGTCAAAATATCATTGTCCAAAGAAAATAAGTGGTGTTACGAGTTTATCATGAAAGAAGAAACAGAGTATGAACATATACATGTGTCTGTCTTGTTTCCTTATTTATATTGAAGATGTTGCGTACACTCAAAATCATTCACACCACTTCCTTTATTCAACCCAATCGCAAAATAATAATAAATAACGATTATATATATTAAAATTAATTTATTTTTCTTAAATTTTAATATATTTTAGTTTTTAAACTTTAAAAATTAATTAATACAATTTTTTTTATCCAATTATTTAAACACGTGTTAAACACTATTCTAAACTATATTCAAGTTATAATGTGTTAATAAACAGTTTAAATATCAATCTAAAATGCACTTTAATACGATAATAAAATTTAATGCAATTGATTTAAAATTTGTTTATAAAGTTTACAAACAAATTATATCATAGATGGATTTTAATTTTATATTAAAATTTAAAAACTAACAAATATTTTACCATAATAATATTTTTATTATTATAATTATTTTTATAAATTTATAGACTAGAATTATATTCATTCCTATTATTATTATTATTATTTTATTATCATTATTTTTATAATTTTATTAATAACAAGATTGGTTGATGTTCAATTTTCTTGTCTTTTTAACAAGCCTATATGTTTATAACAAGGCAGCTTCACCCTGCACTTCTAAACCTTTATTCCTGCACATTCAAGTCTAAAAAATGTTCTTGGTAAATGAGGTTAGAACTCAGTAAATAGGGTTGGTCAATGCATCGAACTACCAATCATCATATCTCCTTTTTATATTCATCCTCTACACTCCCAAATTTGTTGCAATATTTTTGTTTTCTGGTGTGTCTTTGTCTAGTTTCCTTCTTTGTTTTGTGTCTTTGTCTAGTTTCCTTCTTTGTTTTCTTCTTGGTAGACCATTTGTGTTCATCGGTTGATCATGTTGGAGGTCATTTTGTTTTGAGAGGTGATTGGTGGTGTCTTCATTCAACAAAATCAAGTGCACGAAACTTAATTTCAAATTCGCATGGTTTAATGGATTTCGAAATCCATTGAAGACTAGGATGAATTTTGAAATTTGTTGAAGAATTCAATAGATTTTGAAATTTGTTGAAGAATTTAATTGATTTCAAAATCTATTAATTCTTTCAATAGATTTCGAAATTTATATATGCTTTTAACGTATTTCCAAATCCATTCTACACTTCAACACATCGTGAAATCTTACATACATCAAAACCAATCAAAATCCAATCCATAAATGTATGTACAATTTCTTAATAACAAAATGAATCAATCTCAAAACAAACGAAATTATGATAGAGATGAAAAAAAAAATTACACAAACAGAGAAAAAACAAGCCACAAACAAAAACCACTAACCAATGTACGAGTAAGGATTTGAGACGAAGAAATAAGAAAAAAAGAAGACAAAAAAAGAATAAGAAAAAAATGCAAGGAGAAGAAGGGAACAAGAAGAAAAAAAGAACAAAGATAAAATGAAAGAGGGTGCTATTTGGAGAGGCTAGAGTTGCTTTCACCATTTTGTTCCTCAATTATGATCAAATGGTCAAACCATTTACCTTAATAAAAAAAACATTCACCATAAATCAATATTTACATTTATGAAAAACTTGGAGAAACTCACTTATAACAACAACACTACAATAAAAGTTTTCATAATAATCAAACTCGTATATTAATAATAAATTTAATATATAGAAATAGAACATAATTCCAAACTTTCTTACCAAAAAAATTATTTTTATTAACTTTAAATAAAACAAATTCATTGATTCGGCATCCTGTCCTATATTTATGAATTTGAAGATTATCAATGTCTTGTTATAATTAAGAGTAGTTTGAGAATTGTAATTTTTTATTGTATGGAATTAAGAGCATTAAATGAATTTAACCAATACTAACATTCTTAATCACAATAAGGTATAAATTAAGAAAGTTATAAGTTATTAACTTTCAAAAAATAGTTTTTATATAAATGATATAGTATTTAAAAGCAACATAAAATAATAAATATTAAAATTGTATCAAACATATAAATTATTTCTCTAACATATATCTGTTATCATCTTAGTCTATAATAAGAAAATTTTCTGTTTTTATTCATATAGTTAGAGTATTTTTTTCAGTAATGTCACATGATTGACATATCAAAGTTAATAAAATAATATTTAAACGGATCTTGTTAAATGATAAGCATGGCAAAGTTAATATCCTATAAGCATAACTCCTCTAATACTAATAGAATAATATAATATTTAAATAAAATTTCAGACTAAATTATTACTTTAGTTTGTTCAACAAAATCATTTATTTATTTTAAGTTTTTAAAATAAAAAAATTTAAACTTGGTTTTAATTATTGAATTAGTTTCTTTTTCTCCTTTTCACTCATCAATTTAAGCAAAAACATATTTTTTAATTTCTTTTCTACTTATTTTGGTTATCGAAACAATACATATATTACTCTCAAACAATCTCAAACTCTAATAATATCAGACACCGTTTCATTTTCAAACAAGCCTTTCCACTTCAAAATGTTACCGTTACGAACCAAACACCCCAACGTCTCTTTCCATTTTTAAACCTAAGCCCCAAAAAGTTGCGATTTTTATACAAGGAATTAAATTTTCTTGGAATCCATCAAATCTTTCACTCACTCATTCACTCTAATTTCTCGATCATCTCTTTGCTCTGCAACGCTGACAATGGCTCTCAGACCCATCGACAACGCTCTCCCAACAACAACACCAGAGAGACCCAAAAAGCAACCCAAGATCGCTGTTGCAACCCAAAAGCAGCAAGATCGTGCTGCTGCCGACAATGGCGAAAACCAAGTTCCCTTGCCCTCATCAGGGGATGCCACTGTTGACTATGTCTCCTCCGTCAACCTTAAACCCTTGTCAGATCCCGAAGTTCAGATTCAGGTCTGCGTGTGTTCTTCTTTCTCTCGCTGTGCGATTAAAGATTTGTAATTCAATCTCTTTGGATAATTTTATCTGGAATATAAAAATGATTGGAAATGCAGAGTTTGATTGAAGATTTGAATTCGAAAAATTGGATCAAAGTTTGTGAGTCTCTGAACAATGCTAGGCGATTTGCGGTGTTCCACTCACCCCTTCTATTCCCTATTTTGTAAGTGATATTTTATGCTCTTTTCTTTGTTTAAATTTATATGTTTTTTTTTTTAAGTTTTGAGCTTTGACTGTTGGGGCAATTGAGTTTCGAGGAATTAATGAGATGATGTCGTGGGCAGGGGAAATATTGTGTTGGTGGTGGCGAAGACAATGAAGAACCCTCGTAGTGCCCTTTGCAAAACCGCAATTATGGCTGCTGCTGATATTTTCAACGCCTTTGGTGACAAGTTGCTTGACCCCGAGACCTCTGATGCAGTTGATGGCTTGGTACTTTGACTTAGATTTTTCTTATATGATCTCTTTTCTAGGATAAATTTTGTAGGGTTCATTGAAAATGTACATTTTTTTGTTAAAATTGGTTTTACTCAATACATTTTCAAAGGTGGTTTTAATTCTTAAATTTGTAAAAATGTTGTGGTTTCTTGTTCTTAAATCTCTCATACAATGATTAAGATAAATTTTGACCAGAAATTGAGGTTGAGGGACATGAAACATGTTGTAAACATCCTTTTTGTTGTTGTTAACTAATGGGTTGGAATGTGCTGTTTTGGTTCAACATCAACAGCTGCTGCAGCTGCTGCTAAAAGCTTCTCAAGATAAAAGGTTTGTGTGTGAAGAAGCTGATAGGGCACTTGGCTCAATGGTTAGTTCCATGACCCCTCTTCCTCTGCTTCAGAAACTAAGGGTATATGTGAGTCACAAAAACCTTAGGGTCAGGGCCAAGGCTGCTGCTTCTCTCTCCACGTGTGTCTCAAAGATGGTGAGTAGACATTACAATCATATGGTAGACATTAACTCTTTCTTTTACGTTGTTGTTTTTGTGCCTATGCACTGTTCTAAGGTTAGTATGTGAATGTGAGCAGCAGGGTCTTGAAGAAATGGAGCAGTTTGGGTTGGCTGAACTGATTGAAGTGGCAGCTGATTTACTGAATGATAGACTTCCAGAGGCAAGAGATGCAGCCCGAAGTATTGCAACTGACGTGTACGAGGCACTGACTAAGGACGCAGAACAGAAGATGGAATTGTGGCAGAGCTTCTGCCAATCCAAATTGCCACCAATTCATGCACTTTCAATGTTGAAAATAGTTAAGCCCTGAAAAGGAAATATTTTCTCTCTTAGTTTAGCTGTGTTTCAGCTCATGTTTCTTCATGAGTGTCATTTTTTTTTATATTCTGTGATTCAGTAGCAATATTGAAATAACATTTCATTTATTCAGTTTGCTCCATCTACAATACTGTGTAATCTCTCTATACATAGTTGTTTGCTGCCAAATTATCGATTTGCTCTCCCTATATTCAGTTTATAAAACCAGATAAATATTTGAAAGAATTTCTGTCTCGTAAAAAAGCATAATATAAAGAAGAATACTTTTATTACTTTAATTTCCATAATACTTTGTTGAACCATGTTACTTGTACCTTCTGGATTTATAAGCAATGATATACATATTTTTTTAAGATAATAAAATTTATAAAAGCTAAAAATGGTACAAAAACGACAATTTTAAGATTTAAAAAATTGTTGAGTCTTCTAGCCACCATTTTATTACTATTGCATCTTGTATTTTACCGATTTGTTTAATAATTTTGCCTTTCGTTTATTGATATGATTTACTTTGTCCCAGTTCACTACTAATCTGGTTCCTATTTCTGTGTTTTGGAAGCTCTGATTATGATGAAAGCTCTGAATTATTTGGCAAGGGTGTGGACCTTCTTTTATTAGTGTGATTTCAGGATATTGATAACTCTCAATTTTAGAAAGAATAATATATTTTCTTCTCCATTTTACTAAGAATAATGGACGAATATAAACACACGAATCTCTTTATTACTTTAAGAAATATAGAAAATAACTCAAAGAAAGCAAATATTAAGTAGAAGAATTACTATACAAGCAACATTACATAAAAGATGTTGAGTTTTTGCACAGAAATTAAATTAGTAGACAATTTAGGGATATGAAGGCTATGATACAGGTGGATTCTGCAGCAATAAAAACTGCAATAGTGATCAAAGTGGCATAGCAATGAAGACTATGATACGATGTTCAAGGAAGCGCAACAAGGAAAACTGCGTTCTAAAGTTAATAGACACACTCGGACTGCAAAAGATCAAAAGCTCTAATACCATCGTGAATCTAGAAACAACAATATATTTCTTCTACATTTTAATAATGGAATCATTAGTCCAATTACTTAAATCTGTTACTTATTTTAGGAAAAATAAAAAACTAAATCTAAAGAAACAAATTCCTGCAATTATAGGATTAATAAGAAGAAATTTGTAATAAAGAATAAAATTATAGTAAGAATAAAATTAAAAAACTTCTTAAAAAGATATAATTGACAGTACAATTTTGAGAATAACAAAGAATTATTAGAAACTAAATTGATATTTTATATGAAGATGTTAGAAATACATTAAAATGGAATTGGTGTCAATTCGGCTAATTCAAGTGCCGATCTAATCCTCAAATGTAAAGTTACATTGATGCTTCCAGATACCAAGGATCATTTAATGTTTATAGTTAGCATTGTCCATGACGAGAAGTAAAAAAAAGTATCAAACTAACAAATGTTTTGCACTTCGAAGAATTATTTAGATCAATACACTACTACCCTACCACCATGTTTCCAAACTGCGACCAACAAAATAACCATGTCATGCAGCCTGTCAGTGTAGATACTTACATAAAAACGGTATATAATTTAGAATAAAAACTTCACTTCCAATTAGCAATCAAGAGCAACAAGTCTTTCAAGTTAAGAAAAAATAACGCTTTTCCCCCTATGAACCTGACATGTCCTTTCAAAGGCAGATGCAATACCTCAAAAAATGAGGCTCACAATTTTACCAGGCTTGAGAGTGCAATGTGTTGCTGGATAAATTACGATGCAATTGAATACAGGATTTTGCAGCACAATCACTCACAATAGATAGAACAAACATGGATGTACAAGGAAGGGGTATATCCAAATAAAGACGGACGTATTCCCCTAACAAGTTGATTCATGTTACAAAACATAAAGTATTCATTAACTTATGCATTCTGCATGAGGGAGTCAATTTGAGCACATGACTTGGGCGAAGGCTGCTGCATCATCTCCAACTCATCCAAATCTTGAGATTGGATGTTTATATCCTGACAAACAAACTGACTGTTACAGAAAACACTAGTGCAGTAAACAGGAAGATATTGCATTGCATTATTACTCTTTTAAACAAAATTGCATTTCTTCCATAGATTCATACTCAGTAAGCTTGCAGAAAGAAGTTAAAAAATAGATATTGGGTTATAAATTCAATACCTGTGTCGGTAGAAGTACTTGAGGTTGTTGATCTTGGTTTAATGGATAAGCTTGCGGTTGAGACATTCTATAGTAAGGTTCTTTCAGATCAAGTTTACAGGACGATGTTTGAAGAATCCCTCCTTGTTCAGCACCAGGGCCCCATGTTTTAGCTAAATGAAAATTGAAATTTGTTCATCCACGACATGGTGCAAGATATAATATAGTAATAAATCAGAAAAAAGAAAACACACAATTACCAACCTGACAATGTTAAATAGATTGTATAACTCTGAGCAGTGTGGGCAATCAAGTGCATCCTGCCAGTGATTTCTTGCCCTGCCACAACATATATTGGCTGTGAGAGAACACAGCGTAACTGATACCAGTGGGTCGTAGGTGAACCAGGGGCAGTGGTAAGCCACCTTCGAGCAGTACTGCGGATTTGGGATAATTGAGTGACAAATTGTCTTATGCAAACAATCACAAAGAAGTGATGAATGAAAAAACAGACAATATTGATCCGTAGAAGAGAACAATTACCTTCCATTGAACAGTACATCAAACCAACATGCCAACCCATGTAGCCTGGCACCCACAGTGGCTATGAATCTAAGAGGAATGTCAATTTCATATAGCTCCTCTTCCTACAGAATGAAACATGATTTGAGAACACGTGGAAGTTTCTTTCTAAACATTGATACAATATAATTCAAGAAGGAATACAACCGCGATCAGACCAAAAGGATTAATTGATGGATACAAACTACCAGGTCACATATTTCTATTAACAAGTTTCCTGTCAGAAATATGCTGGTATATATGTATTAGGTTGAGTACTTCGGTGGAAATGATATCAGTTTGTTTCACGGAAAGTGGAATTTATCAGCCAGTGGGATCTCTGGAAAGTAACCATCTAACCAAATAAAACTGAGAAGATTCTCACCTTTATTTTGGTAAAGTCTATCACATGGAACATAGGAGCAGCTATTAACAACCTTGGATCAAAAGCATCGACCACAGGCTGCATGGAGAAGAGAAAAAAGTGAAGTGGGAGAATATATAATAAATTTATTCACCACAACGTAAATTTTAAAAACCATAGCAGTCCAATTTTAATCCTTTGACAACCCAATGTTTGGATCATCTTTACTGAGATCAACAAAGTACTCCCAATAAACAGTGATAGACAAGAACCCCATATTAGAAAGGCGTATGTTAGAAGGAATTCGCGAGAAAAAGAGGATTAGACCTGAGATAGTAGAGGCAGAATCGATTTTAACTAGTATTATCAATTCAGAATCGATAGGAAATATTGGCAACTCCAAAAATCATTCATGAAAACATATCAAAAGTCATAACGACTTATTGTTGGAGCACTACAGACAAAAAAAATACAACATATACATGAAGATAATTAAAAATGCAAACTAATGAAAGACAACCATATAATTAATAATAATAATAATAATAATAATGATAATAGCAAGTCTAGAAATTCAAACAAAGTATAGTCCTCAGCTTGCTACGTGAATTACAAATATTATTCTAACTCAACTTATTTGCCAGGCACTCCAACTATGTTACAACAGAAGGAGATCCTGATTTGACCCTTAGATTTAAACCATTGTCACTTCATACAAACTCTCAATAAGCATGCAAATATTTTACAAGATAATAGAAATAGGTGCCAATTTATTAAGAGACAATGAGTTTGACAGAATGGAATGCTTGCATTAGGAATGCAACAGGCAGAAAGGGAAGAAACCAAGAGAGGATTATGTCAAAACTAGAGGTAACAAGGGAAAATATAAACAAAAAAGCCAGAACTAAATATAAAGCTGCATATGGACCAATTGAAATGCATTTTCAGCTTGCTATGAAAATGCCAAATACTATGAGTCATAGAATCATGAATTTGACACAGAATAGTATGAAAAACAGGTGATGTTGCAACTCAAACACGAAAAATGCATTCATATGTCTAAGTGAACAAAACAATAACTAATGTCGTCTCTAAGTGAAATGTGAGCCTTATGATCTCTAGAAACAGATATCACATATAATGTGCAAGGGGATCACCAACAAACATTTTAGACATGTTCCAAATACACCCCCTATTCTTATCGGAATGGACCAATTGGAAATCTTCATTTCAATTTTTGAAACCAAGCTAGATGGATGATACCTGAGAAAAGTATCCTTGAAAGGCAGTACCATGTAAGGGCGTCAAATCAACACCATAATAGTTTTGTTGCTGCCAAAACAGTGCCTGAACGGTAAAATAGAACAACATTGATCAATGAAATCAGAAAAGAAGAATATTATATCTTAAAAATGATTAACAAGGATAATTTCTCTTATCAACTATCACTAAAAGAATGTTATATAATGGTACAAGTCTGAAAGCAAATTTAAAAACCAACATCCAACAAATAGGGTTCTACAAAGCCAAAATAATTGTTCTTCTAGAAAGCAGGATCTTTCGAGCACTGTAATCCAGTTACATCATTGAACTAAAAGAAGTGCAAGGTGTAAGAAATTAATGTGTCTGTAAAACAACAAATAATTCCACACCTTATTAGCAATTTCAACGAACAAATATTCATCACTAAAAGGAGCCATGTGAATCCTGCAGCAGTAATAAAGGTTAGGAGCAGAAAAATAAATCACAAAAGGGGAAAAAGAAGAGAAAGTTTGCTTCAAATCACCTTCCTACACTAGGAAACATTTTCCCATTAGGGGTGAGAAACCTATCCCTTGCAATGACATAAGACTCGAGCATTCTTTCATTGACTAACAAGGTGCCTGCACAACAATGGAGAAACCTCCCTGACTAATAAATTCTGAACAAAATTATTAAGAAACCGCTGATCCCCATACAACACTCAGCCTTTCCAAATTCCTATGACAACTTATCTCAACTCAACACCACAAGGCAGCAGCAGAAAAATCTATTGACAAAAATTTAACTTATGCATGGACTACACAGTAGTCAATTGCAAATAGCAGAAAAGAGTAGCCACCTCCAAAATAACTACAGTTGCAATGACAAACTGAGTATGGTTACAGACCATGTGGGTCATAGAGCCTTGTCTACTGAGGGTACAAATGTAGGAGCATTTGCAACCTGTGGTCTGACAAATGCCTTAGGAGCAGCAGGGGGGCACTCTATTGCAGCACCCTGCCTGCACTATGGACAACTTTAATGGATTATCAAGATCATTCTCTAATTGACAAAAGTAAAACAGAAGCTCACCCATGGGCTCAGAGATCAGAATATCAGCTCTCTCAGGCAGTTCAACATCCTCAACTTTGCCTTTAATAACCTATATGTAAACATATCACTTGACATAGCCCTGAACAATCAGATAACTAATGAACAATGACTACTAAAGGAAGCTATGGAAAAATCTTACTGTAATTCGTTGGCCAAGTATTGGGTTCCCAGCTATAAGTTTCCGTGCATATTCTGCCATTTCAGATGCTTCCACAGCATAAACATGTTTTGCACCTGCCTGGAAACAAGACAGACCAATAATGAAACACACCATTTCTTACAAAAGAAAATAAGAGTAGTTCCAGTCTTTCTATTGTCTAGAGTTACAAATTGTTCCTTATGAAACAAGAGAAATTACCCACTTCTTGAAAAAGTATTATGTGGGCTCAGGAAGCAAACTCCAAACCTTAAAACCTAACAAAGTTAGTTATTGACACGATTTCACTGTCAGGGAAATGTGATTCTTTTTTAGCTTTGAGCAGAAATATAGGAATTTCAATTTTAAAAAGAAGTTTCTAAAGTCATGGTGAATATCTATTGACACTCAGATTGTTAAACTCATTTGCAATTCCAGAGTACTTCAGGGAGCAATTGATTGATTTTTCATTGCTGCAGAGAGTAGAGATTATTATAATGACATATTTAATATTTATGATTATTATTTAATTACTTTGCTATAATCTCTAATATTAATTGCTCGAGGAAGCAAGCCTTTGTAATTCATATTACTTACAAACTAAGGTGGAACAAATTTTTGCCAAAGAATTATACCTATTAGGATTCAAATGATATACATTAAAACTAATTGTTATATTTTATTTTTTTTATTGTGATGCAATTTTTTGTACTTACATGCATATTACATATAAGATAGAGTGTCACATGACAAGTAAAAGGAATCAAAAGCATGAGAATTGCTGCTGTAGAACAGAGTGCCACATCAAAGTGATGGAGTTACTGTGAAATAGGAAGTCTGACATCAATAGTAAATTTTGAAGATTAATTGAGATAAAATTGAAATTAAATAATTTACATACCAAAAAAGACTAAAGTCCAAGTATCATTAAGGACAAAATTTAGAGAGTCTGTTTGCAAAAGATGTCAAGTTTAGTGGAGTTCAAGTGTTTCCTCCCTTGAAGTATAAAATTTCTGACAAATTTTATTTCTTTTGTGAATGTTTCTTTGTTGGTTCAGCTAGCCAGGCCATGTGATATTTTTTAATTTTAGTCCTCTGCACCAGTCATGGTCCAATGTTTAGTAGTGATAAAACTAAATGTTAGAAGAAAGATTGGACAGGAAAGTCACAGAATTTTTAAGCAATCTCATTTGCCATATAAACTTTGCAGATTAGAGAGTTAAACTACCTGGGCTGCAAATAATGACAAAATTCCACTACCAGCACCAACATCAACTACTACACGGCCCATGAAATCTGAACGATTCTCAATAACTGCAGCATAATAGGTTCCTAAAGAAAAACAAGAACAATACAGTAAATAAACAGAAAGAAGTCAAAAAAATAAAATAAGTAAATATAAAACCATAGAATATAATTATGTTTAACCTGTCCTCACATAGTCCTGCAACATATTTTGTTGATGCAGAAGTTGTCCATAATAATGAAAATACATTTTTGCAGAAGATGACTCTATCTTTTCATCAAACTTGCTTTTAGAAGTTATTTCATTAGTTCCATTTGGTAAATTTCCTCCTGCATTAAAAAAATCAAATATATAATTGAACAAATATATTATATTACCAATAAATATCCAATGTAAGCATGAATCCAGTGAACAATAATGAACAGTTTTGAAGATGAAAAATATTTTAACCAACAGAAGTTAATTAATATTGCAAAATACAAACAAGATGCTAACTGTAATGAAAAAACATAAAGGTTATATACAACACAAACAATGCTTCTCAGTTATAGATCCACATTAACTTCATGTACCATTACAAACTACCACATTAACTTCAACACTGCAAACTACCATTACAAGTTCTTTAAACATCCATTAACCATCTAACGATCCAGAAAATCTAAAAACACATTGAATGATGAAATTCTTTCATCTAAATTAACACAGTTGTCAACAGCAGCAACAATGCAGATGATTTATAAATATTATTTTGCAAACCAAAAATGACCGAGGTAATCAAAATCAAAAACAGTGTTTGTCAAATGCCATTCTACAAGAAGGTTTACACAAATTTCCAAAACAGCACCTTGAACATTGAATTCCTTCTTCCATTGTTGGAATACACAATGGAAGGCCTCACTATCTTCCTCATTTCTAAACTGTATAGCGACTCCACTGGAATACGATGTCTGGTTCAAAAATAGCACAGTTAAAAGGTATACATAACTATATGGCATGGTAGTACATCAACGAATTAAGTAATGGTGTCAACCTCACCCAACACAAACATAAACATCACTATTGAAGGCAGACTAACAAAAAATACAGAAAACAGGGCAATACAATTACCATAATACCAATATTTGAAGCTCAAATCTTCTAAACACCAAAAAAATAGTAACAAAATTTATAATGTGCGAGCCAAATGAAACAACACCAGGTGAGATAGCAAAAGGTGTTTACACATGTGTACCTGTTTGTCCGCATCAGACCCTTCCACCATGCAAACGGATTCAGTAGGACCTAATCTGAATGGCTGTATACCACGAGAACATACAACAACATTTCAATTCACCTCAACCAAAACAGAGACATCACTATCACAACACCATTTGCCGCACACTCCATTATGAAGTGAACCCACAAAAAATCAAAGAATCTAAAGAGATTAAAAAAAAAACAAAAACAAACCTGAACATCTGTGAGATGAGCACTGAGAATAATACGGTTAGATTGATTCCGAATTTGAAGACGGTCACCAGCGAACACAGCAACACCCGGCGAAGCAGATGAAGAAGAAGAAGAAACCTCAGACACCGACACTAATGCAAATTCTCGCTGCTTCCTCTTCTCCTCCACCAAATTCATTTTCGTTTCTTCTCCAACCTCAACCTTTCTCTATGATTTTATTAGTGTGACAATATAATTGTCGTGTTGTAATTAAATAAATATCGTGTAGGAAAATGGAATGAAACTAAGTATACATGATTTTGATTTAAGAAATGGAACTAAGCTAGGGTTTGGGAGTCCCCAAACTGAGAGCCGCCACCAAGAGAGAGAGAAGTTGGTTAAAGGACGAAAGAGTTTCAGCTTTCGGGTTTGGGATTTTATAGTGTGCTTTTGTGAGTGTCAGTGTGTGGTGGTGTGATTGTGTTGTGTTGGAGAGGGTGAGGGACGAGTTCTTGTGTAGTGATCTACTTTACTTTAATGGTATCTATGTATTATGTATTTGTGTCGTGATCTACTTTACTTTAATGGTATCTATGTATTATGTATAATGTACGTATCATGTGATGTATGTAGGCAATAGTTTTGTGGAGATTATTATGTTAAAAGTTAATAATAAGTAATAGAAAATCTTAATTAATTATAATAATCATTATTAAAACTATACATGCCATTTTTATATTTAAATATACATAAATTTATGTCATTTATTAAAAAAATAATTTAATAAAAATTCATAATTTGAAAGATTTGACCAAAATAATTTTTTATATTTAAATATACATATATTATATTAGATTGTGCAGTATGTTTTTTATTTTGTATTTTGAATCAGTAGTTCGTGATGTTTTTTTAGGAAGAAAAATATAAAGAATGAGACGGAGGTAAGTGGTAGGAAGAAGGAGAGGGGTAGGTTGGTGAAAGAGGAATAAAATGGAAGAAGATAAAGGCAGAAATGTCTTTTTGTATAGTAAGTGGAGGTGTTGAGAGAAATATGTAGAGGTGCAAGAAGAAGTTTTGTTGAATGAGAAAGATCTTTCTTATAATGGAGTTTGAAGTTACTAAAATAAATAATATATTATTATTATTAGGGTTAAATATGTTTTTAGTCCCTATACTTTTGGGTGATTTTGGTTTTAGTCCCTCTTTCAAATTATAGTACAATTTAGTCCTTCAACTTTAGAAAACTCTGGTTTTAGTCCTTTTTACCAAATTTTTTTAACTTTATTTACTGTTTCAAACGCGTTTCTCAGTTAACGTTGGAGCAAAAATGTGTCAAACAGTGTAAACAATCCAAATGCTATAATGTAACGTGCTTGAAACAACAAATAAAGTTTAAAAAATTTGGTAAAAATGACTAAAACCAGAGTTTTCTAAAGTTGAAGGACTAAATTGTACTATAGTTTGAAAGAGGGACTAAAACCAAAATCGCCCCAAAGTACAGGGACTAAAAACATATTTAACCCTTATTATTATTATTTATTATTATTATTTTTATTATTATTATTGACTAAAATTTATTATCATGGTTGTTGAGTAAGCTATGACTAATTTTCAAACGAATATTCGATTGTTAATGCACATGACTTAGTTTATTATTTGCAAATGTAAAGTTTTTATCGTCAAACACAATACGTTATCGCATAAATCAATCAACAATTATGTGAGAAAATGTATGAAACCATTTTTTTAAAAATATATATTAAAATTCATTCAATTTGAAATATGTTTTCCAAACTAAAAAGTGTAAAAAATTTTATCCAAACATTAACAAATTCAGGAAGATAATCGAAATTGTAATATTAAAAAATATAAGCTTGAATTATTTCTTATAAAAATAATACCAAAACAAATATAAAATGTAAAACCCTTTAAAATGCAAAACAATTTATGGAAAAAAAAATCCAACGGCTTTATAAAAATAAGATGGTGTATTTTTTTTTACTAACTTTTTTTCTCTACTGTTTTTTTAGTTTCTTCATTCAAAATTTTAACATTTTTATTATTAGAGATTGGGGTTGCATTCACTACAAATGATTATTTAAGTCTAATCGAATAAAATCTTTATTTAGGTAAATCAAAAATTTTATTCTCTTTCAATGTCTAATTTGTTTTTGACTTTATAAACGATCTTCATTGGATTATATATGATCTTATAACATTTCATTTCACTGTTTACAAGTGATATGTTAGTTTTTGTGTTGTCTTTAGGTTGAGTTTGAACTTTTGTGAATCGAAAGACATATGAGTGTTGTTGATCTATTTTTAGGTTGTTTTTGAGATGAGAGAAGCCAACTTAACTAATGTGGTGTGAATTTTCATTTTGACGCATTAAAATGTGTTATGAATTGTATTTTGAATAGCAAAATTGTGTATTTAATTTTCTTAAAAGATTCATTTTCACTTAAATTATGTTGAATGCAAAAATATGTTTAATTAGGTTAAATTAATAAAAATCTAATTTCACTTAAATTATTTGTGAATATGTGTAGAATCATGATTAGTGAGAATGCCCATACGAGATTTTAATTGGATAATATGACAATGATTAAGCTAATAAACAAAAAATATGTATACATTGACGTAAGAAGTCAGTACTTGAAAGTATCTTGATATTCCGATATTCAAGACTCGTGTGGAGTAAAATGGATTGTAGTAAGACGGACAAAAAGTCTTATCATTAAGAATGACCTTAGGGCTCACTTAAAATGACTAATACTGTGTATAGTAGGTTAAAATCTATTGGCAGTGACGTTGCATGACAACAAAGACCACTACGAATACAAAACAGCCAATAATTATACATCAATATCTGAATCTATAGTGTGTAAATGTATGTTTGATTTTTTTATAAATGTTTGAAATATAGTATTGTATGATGAAATTAATATAATTTCTATGTGATTAAATTTTTATAAATTAGTTTATTCTATATTGTGTTTGTGTTTATTGTTTTTCTTTTAAAATTATTACTTTTATTGGTGCAAGCAGGTGAAGAAATAAACATAAATTTATCTCACAAAATTATAGATAGACGATCATGAGAGAATTGTGCTTCTCTTAAAGTGAATCTAATTATATATGATCAACTTTAAGTTTTTGAACTTAGGTCATGTAAAATCTTCAATATGTCAGTATAATTATCTTAAATAATTATAATAATATAATTATACATCTGTCTTTAATTATTTTATGAATTATTAACTATGTAAAGTTTTATTTAATAGTATTATATATTAGATGTCATGTAAAAAACGTAATCAAAATATTACCAAATCACGAAACATAATTTAAACTATGCTATTTAAATCCAAAAACATTCAAATGAAATTTCTATATAAATTAATTTTGTAATACATAAAGTAACATAATATTTTATAGCACCGTTTTAATCACAAATAATTATTTTCTCTAAATATTCCACTCAATTCATAATATAATATATTATGTACTTTATTTATCTACAAGATTATTAGAGTCATATCTATTAATGAAAATAAACCAAATTCAAACACAAAAAACAATACAATAGTTTACACCTTAGCTAGTCTGTATCTATGACAGGATTAAACTAGTAGTCAATTCACACTAACAAAGTAATAATAAAATACCGCCAATAAAAAATTTAAATACAAGAAAGAACATTATTTTATTTTCTTAAAATAAATTAACGTATTATCTATGGTATAATTAATCATTCTTTTAAACATAATACATTTAAAACAATATAATTAATTTCTTAATTTGAAATATAATACTAGTAATTTTACTATAAATTATGTTTTGCAAATAAAGTATAACAACCAAAGTTACTGCATATTTTAAGAATATTTTCTACCAAAATAATTTCCTTCTAAATCTTTTTCCTAACATTTTTTTTATATCCATCTCTTTTAGAATCATATAATAATGTTTCTTGAAATATCGATTGATTTTATGAAAGGGAGTTTTACATCATAAAATAAGAAAACAACTATTTGAAAAAATATATTAAAATAATAATTTCACATACAAAAAAATAACTATAATGTGTGAATTGTGGGAATGCATGTTCCTAAGGCCCAGGCAATTCTTAGCTGTATACCATCAGTGCCACCCAACATAACACATGCGACGCGCTAAAACTACAATTAATGCAAGTTATTAGCGTGTTTATGTTTTAAAAAGTATAATAATTTTTAATATATATATATATATATATATATTTTTTTTTAATTGGTAATGTGAAGAAAGTGGTAGAAACATAGCCTTAATCGAAGACAAAAATTACACAGGTAAAAGATGGCATAACCACCTGTCCTGCACCGACATAATATGTTTTGTAGCATCTTAAATATTAATCACGCGTTTCTTCACACTCCTTCTTCACTCTCTCTCTTTCTTCCTTCCGCCGCTTGCGAATCGCCATCTGAGAAACGCGTTCGATTCCGCCAAGTTGACCGGGAGAGACAATGCTGGAGCGGTGCCTGGGGACGCGGCGCGTGCGGCAGATTCATCGCGCGTGCCGGCACAGTACGGTGACTTTCCTCTGCCTCTTCCTCACGGTGGTCGTCCTCCGCGGCACAATAGGCGCTGGCAAGTTCGGTACGCCGGAGCAGGACTTCAACGAGATCCGCCACCATATCTCCGCCGCCCGCGCCCGCCGCGTCCTCGAGGAGACCAAACCTGACGCCGGTGCCAACGCCGATTCCAACCCTAACAACTACGCCACCTTCGATCTCTCTAAGATCCTCGTGGATGAGCCTCCCACGGAGGACGAAAAGCGTGACCCAAATGCTCCCTACACTCTCGGACCCAAAATCTCCGATTGGGATGAACAGCGCCGAGCCTGGCTCCGAGCCAACCCTGAGTACCCTAACTTCATACGACCCAACAAGCCACGTGTACTTTTAGT
Source organism: Vigna radiata var. radiata (assembly GCF_000741045.1). NCBI lineage: Eukaryota > Viridiplantae > Streptophyta > Magnoliopsida > Fabales > Fabaceae > Vigna > Vigna radiata. Next base: position 1,129,741 of record NC_028355.1, read on the forward strand.
GACCGGTTCGTCCCCCAAACCGTGTGAAAACCCGGTCGGTGATCACTACCTTGTGAAATCGATCAAGAACAAGATTGACTATTGTAGGGTTCATGGGATTGAGATTTTCTACAACATGGCTCTTTTGGACGCTGAGATGGCAGGGTTTTGGGCCAAGCTTCCCTTGATTCGTAAACTTTTACTGTCGCACCCTGAAGTGGAGTTTCTCTGGTGGATGGACAGTGATGCAATGTTCACCGACATGGCTTTTGAGGTTCCCTGGGAGAGGTACAAAGATTCCAACTTTGTTATGCATGGGTGGAATGAGATGGTGTATGATGAGAAGAATTGGATTGGGTTGAACACTGGGAGTTTTCTTTTGAGGAATTGCCAATGGTCTTTGGATATTCTCGATGCTTGGGCTCCTATGGGGCCTAAAGGGAAGATTAGGGATGAGGCTGGGAAAGTGCTCACTAGGGAGCTTAAGAATAGGCCTGTTTTTGAAGCTGATGATCAATCTGCTATGGTTTATTTGTTGGCCACTGGGAAGGAAACATGGGGTAAGAAGGTTTACCTTGAGAATCATTATTACTTGCACGGGTATTGGGGAATTTTGGTGGACCGTTATGAGGAGATGATTGAGAATTATCATCCGGGACTTGGGGATCATAGATGGCCTTTGGTGACCCACTTTGTGGGGTGCAAGCCTTGCGGGAAGTTTGGGGATTACCCTGTGGAGAGGTGCTTGAAGCAGATGGATAGGGCTTATAATTTTGGGGATAACCAGATTTTGCAAATGTATGGCTTCACTCACCAGTCCCTTGCTAGTCGCAGAGTGAAGAAAGTGAGGAATGATACTAGCAACCCTCTTGAGGTCAAGGATGATCTTGGGTTGCTTCACCCTGCTTTCAAAGCTATCAAGCTCCCTTCTTCTTGATCGTGGAGCTTATAGGTTGCATTTTGTCAGCGTGATTTCGGAAATTGCAGAAATATATGATTGATGCGGTTGCAACAGTGGTCCCGGTGACCACAAAAAATTGAGGCTGACGCCAAAGTTGGGGTTAGTCCAAACTTGGTGATGTTGGTTCATTTTTCTAATTCATACTACTGCTACTTGATATTCATCATCTGCTGCCACAATACTCTGCATTGTAGCTGCCTGTGATGATGATGATGATAGTATTGAAAATTGTAATCTTTAATTTGTTTTGCCTTTCAGTTATAGTGATTTATTTGAAAAGAAAAAAAAAATGCCGTTCTTTTCTGTGTCTATTCTTCCTGGACTTTGTTGGTTCATTCTGTGGATAAATTGATCAATGAAGAATTGTCAGATTCAGAATAATTCCTCTCTTTATTGCTGGATGAATTTGTTGTTCTTTCTATGTTATCTTTCCCCCTTGTTGGTAAAGCGCTCGAGGAAGGAATCTATCTCTTGTTAAGAGGCAACTTCTTCTGCTTCTGAGCCAATCTTAGTTTGGACTGTTCTGTCTGAGATTTCAATACAAGAGACATTGTTAATGATTGGAACCGCAAATTAGATACGGGAGCTTTTTGAAGTGTTACGGAGATAGAAAAACTGGTTGTTAAAGATGATAATTTTGATCCAATCTCTAATAGTTACAAGTAATACAGTTTGCAGAGTTATGTGTGAACTGATTTGCTTTGGAGAAAGGTTTTTGAAAGAGGCAATGGATTCAATATGTATTTCTCACTATTTTAGTAGTTTCGTCTTTCAGTTTTTGGGTACACAGGGAGGATTTGACGGATCTGTTAAGCAATCATGGAGCAATATAACATGCAACCATGTTTCATAGTTTAAACTGAAGAAATTAGGAAGCAAAATATATCAACACAGATTTTTTTTTTTATAATATTTTCACATAATGTATTATGATTTCAAAATGTTATAAAAAAAATATGAATCGAACTTTTGTTGAATTCAAACTATATCAACATAATTATAGATAAACAATAAACAGTAAAAAAAGTTAAATAATAAATTAAAGAAAATAACACATTTATTGTTTTATGTTATAAAAATAACTGAATCAAAATATTCTTTTTCAAACATAATATTTTACTTGAAAAGGAAAAGAATCAAGGCAGTATGAAAATAAAAAGAAAGACTTAAAATGAGAAAACATTTCATATCTACTTTATGATAGTATCATTAATTAAAACAATGCTAAACAATTGCTTACACTTTTTAAATTTTGTGGTCCTCATTTCATATGTACTTTATGATAATATCATAAATTAAAAAATGCTAAACAATTGCTTATACTTTTAAATTTTGTGGTCCTCTAGTTAGATATTTGTAAACACACATGGCCTCTTGCATGTGTTGTTGTGTCTAGAATGTTTTTAAAATATTTTAACTAGTGTTTTACAAATAAAGACTTATTGTACCTTACAAATTCAGATTAAGTTTTGTACAAACTAATTTATTTGTCATTATATATATATATATATATATATATATATATATATATATATATATCTTTCAAAATTGTCTTTTTATTTTTAATAAATATTTAAAAAAATGACACTCATTGTATCACTTAAATGTAAAAAGAAATATGATGTGTTAAAATATTATTTTTGATTGTTAAACATTTTGAAAATTATATCATGAGATACTTTTATATTTATATTTATTTCAAGAGTATATGAAATATAAGATAAAATAATCATAAAAATGTAAAATTTTGTATTTTTTTAAGAAAGAAAAAAGGAAAAAGTAGAAAAGAATAATATGAAATAAATGTAAACAAAGTTAGGTTTCTCAAAAACAAATCATTTTTTTAAACATATAAACTATCACCATGATAAAATTGTTAATTTTGAAAGAGGAAAGGATCATATAACGAGATTATAATTTTTTAATTGAAATCGAAACTATATCTTTTATACAACAAGCAAGCACATCGAAACTAGGTTAATTTTTCCTTACGAAGTTAACAGCATGAAAAGTTATTGTTTACAGTTGTTTCCTGGTTTTGCCATAAGCTTGAAAAGATGTAGCAGAAAGTGTTTTTGTGTGAATGAAAAGGAAGAATGCAGGAAAATGAAATGATTAACTAATGTTTAATAGGAAGGAGATTAAAACAGGGTAACACTAATTGAAGATTACACATGTTTAAGTTTCTGTACCTAAGAGAATAGAGAATTTGCAGAAAGTGATGAAGGAATGATCAGATAAACATTAGCTTGAAGCTAACAAGAGAAAGATACAAAGCGAAAGCCAAACAAGGTTTGGCTAGATCTTTGGCAAAAGGGTTAATCTTTCTAAACCTCAAGTAGCACATAAAGAGGGTGCAAAAGTTGACGATGGAAGAAAGCAAAGCAAGCCAATAAGCAGCCATGATGAGGACAAGAGGGTGCCAGACAATGCTGAGAGAGAGATGAGCTATGTAAAGAGACATAGCATCGGTTTCTCCTTGGAAGCCACCGTCAGCCCAGACTAACCATGCTGCAAGACCCATGAACAAAGACGAAGCTAAGGAAGCCATGTTAATGAACCATAGTGGTGCAAACCAGAAGGGCTTTGAGATGCTGTTGTACCTTCGTCCTGAACCGAAAAGAATGATTATGGTGAGTGTTAGGCTGAAGGGAACTGCTATGCCTATGGCTAGGGATCGTAATGCTCTTCTGGCTTGTGATTTCTTTGCGTCGTGCAAGGTTTGAGAAGCCATGGAAACTTTTGGAGAAGAGTGATGGCAATGGTAGGATAGAGATTAAATTGGTGAATGAGTGTTTTGGAGCAAAGTTAGGAATAGGACATCGTTCAACTCATACTTCTCCTTTCCTTTTTTTCAACTCAAGGTATTTAAGGAAAATAAAATTTTAGTAACTTACTCAAAGGAGTTCATTTTATTCACAATATTCTCATTTTTTGTTTTTTTTTTAATGAACATCTCAACTTGCTTCCACCTATAATCCATGAACCTATTCAAATGCTTTTCATCAATTAATTTTATATCAAAACTAATTACAACATCTTTCACTTTATATCAAAACTAATTTGTCATGCATATAGAATATAAAATTAAAATAATATAAATATGTCTAAAATATAAGCACACTGATATTTTAACAACTCTTTTTTAACAATTTTTTGACAACAGGACACATGTTACAATTCTATTGGTCTGTTTGAATTTATTTTAAAAAAATATTTGAAACGGACCAATCACAAACTGATACATATGCATTCTAAAAAAATTGTCAAAAAAAAAATTGTTAAAAAGACTTTTTCTAAAATATAAATGTAAATATTAAAAAGTGAGTAATTTAATTCTATAAAATCTGTTTATAAATTGGAGTTTACACACTTATATATCAAACTTTATTTATAGTTGATATGATATTTATAACACTTTCTTGTATCGAGATATATATCAACGTGTAAGTAAAGATTAACAAGTAATCTTATATTAGTCTGATAATAAATAATACGATGAATAAAAAGATTAAGAAATGATTTGATATTTGATGACAGGATAAATTTAATCAATACCAAATTTGTTAGTATAAATTCTAATTTATAATTTTGATAATTAAAAAATAAATTTGAAGTTTAACTTAATGATACAAAATCGATTTTTAAGAAAAATTTATGTCTAATTATATATTATAAATTATAAATTCATCTAATTTTAAATCATCTTTCATTGGTACAATTTTTTTATCTTCTTTATTTTTTATTTGACTTTATAAGAGTTAATTTTATTATATAATCATATGCAAGAAAGCACATCTAATTCAGAAAAGAAGAATCCCGGAAGAATTAATGACATTTATTATCTTTTCTTATTTGTCCTAAATTGGAAGGCAAAAAAGTGTAAAGAGAGTAAAATGAGCAAATACAGTATGAATTTAAGGAGCTTTATTTGCTTTTCCTTTCTTGAATCTCAAGGCTACTAACATTCCCTGCACACTCAAATACAATAACAGAGAGATTTCAACCATCGCCATTTTCTGCAACAATCAAGTCAACACGCTTAATCACTCCAACATGGTAAGCTTTATTTTCCTTGCATTCTCTTCCTTTTTTAAAACGCTATAAAACGTAGGAGAATGATACTTGCCACTTTCTGTTCAGAAAACGGAAACCCTAGGTATTGGATCGTGATCAAAATTGTTACTTTTTTTTTTGTTTTTCTTTTCCCACTCTTCGAGTGACGAATAGTTGAATTCGTGATTTTTGCGTCAGTGTGGTTACCTTTTCATTTCGGGTTTCTGGGTTTTCAAATAGCGTGTTTTGAAATACGGTGGTATCGGGTAAATAACAGCGTTGTTGTTTTCTTTAGTAGTTGCATGTTTTTAGTTGTGCTATTGGGTTTGGCTTGGGGTGTATTTTAAATTTATGAAATATTTTCTTATTTTGTTTAGTTCATTAGTTTTTAGGATGGGATTTAACTGAGCAACTTATTTTAGAAGGTAAAGTTAGTAATTTCATTCATTGATGCAAAACATAACAAATTTAAAAGGGTCAACTGTTAATATTGCTCTATTCTTACTCCATTTAGATAATCATATCCTTTGAAATGAGAAAAACATGTGGTTGAAGAAACTGTTTTGCATTTCGGAGGAATTTGATTCGATGTTTGGAAGCAGGTGGTAATATTTCTGTCTAATTTTGATTTATTCAGTTTTCACTTTGGAAGTTCATGTTGTGTTTGATTGTTGGCGTGGTAACCCTCGTTGTATTAGTAACAAATGGTGTATATGATTGTAGTTCCCCCCAGAACAAGGATTGCTTTGTTGTGGCTTTAGATGTTAAACTCGCCAAGATGGTTGTTGTGATTCCCTGTGTGTTAAGAGGATGTGGCTTTCTTTTGTAGTGCTGAGGATGCCATAATTATGAATAATTTTAGTCGGAGGATTTGTGTTTGGTTGCTGGTTGGGGTGGGGTTTCTGAGAGATGGGCAGGACTAATTAACAAACTATTGCCTAAGATGCAAATTATTCATTAAACAGTGCTTGAGACCTGGATGTTATATTGGTGGTTATGAAGTTGATCTAACCATTTAGCAGAAAGTTGAATATTGTTGTGTTTGAACTTTGGTATGACTATTCTTGTTAACTATACGCAGATTAGCTCATGTATGCATTATAGTATAAGGGTTCTTTTGTTATGTACCAACAAATAGTTGTGGCAGACTTAATTGAAATGAAATTAATTTTTCTGTCTATTATTATTTTTATGAAACTAAACTCTCTTGAATGTGGAATGTATAACCATTATTTGGAATCTGGCATTACCCCGTTTTATCTCATCATTTTTGCTTTTGGCAGAGTGGACATGATGCAGAAGACACTAAACAGAGCACTGCTGATATGACAGCTTTTGTGAGTACCTTACGAATCTTTTCTTTTCTCCACCGTGGATGGACAAATAAAAATGGGCTAGCTATAGATTTCATGATTTTTTGTAGGGTTAAATTCTTATAGGATATAATTTTAAGGTGACCCTAACATGTTCGTCATAAGTCTGCATTTAAAGTTATGTAATGACCCATGCTCTGTGGTATGCTGTATTCTTAATATGTGCTAGAGCCACTTTATGTCTAAGAAAAAATGAGTAGAGTCAATTGATGTATGTCAAGTTTTTTCTTGATCCAAACAATACATTGATGAATTCAACCATTCTCTCTCAAAGAATCAATTGCTGTATGTTTCCTAATTGAATCGCTGTTCCTTGCAGGTACAAAATCTTCTTCAGCAGATGGTAAGTCGTTGAGTCCGATTGTTAAAATTTCCGTTGACAAATAAATGAAATCATTCCACTGTTTTATCATGTGTATGTCTTAATTTGCAGCAAAGCAGGTTCCAGACGATGTCAAACTCCATCATTTCAAAGAATATCCTTTGGTCTACAATTTTACTAATTTCTTACTACATATTATTGGAAAATGATGTCAGATATATATCATAAATTATTTGATTACTGGTTTTCTTAACTCCAATGAACTCGATGAGATGGGGAATAGGATAGAGGAATTGGAGCAGAACATCAATGAACTCCGAGCAGAAATTGGTCTGGAGAGCTCACCTTCTCCTTCAGTCACCGAGAGAGAGAAATCCCCTTTGCGTGAGTTGAAGCCTGAAGTAGAAAATCCTTAAAAATGGCAGCAGAATGGTTCGGCATAGATCAGTGTTAATGCTTTTGGCATGGTTCATTTCAAACTTCACGGGTTGATGAGCTGTTTCCCTGCATTACGCATTTATTTTATTCGGTTCAAATAGTTATGAACATCTCTCATTTTCGCATTCCTGTAGAATGTACTGAATTTTATCTTTCATCGATGAGTGTTCTGACTTTTATCTGTCATCGTCAGCCCTGTTATTCATTTGTGATTGCATTAAGCATTTCACAGGAAGTGATCAAAATTGTATTTGATTGATTTTAATGGTTTTGGGTGAGTCAGTTTGAACTTTTTAATCTTAGAAGATTATAAGTTGTGTTATCAAATATTAAGTAGTAGTATGCATCCAAACATAGATTTATATCTCTATTTGTGGTTTTAGCTATTGTCAAAGAGAATAAAATGTTTGTAAAATTCATTCAAACCTCGTAACAAATATCATATAGAATTTGTTAGTTTCATTTTTATATTTTTTATTTGTAAAAATTAATGGGAGATAAGCAAATCACAAATACTGCCGCGGATAATCCCGTTAGGGCTAGTTGATTGTTTTTCGTGGTTTGCAAATTAAATTATTATATGATATATATATATATATATATATATATATATATATATACACGTGGAATAAAAAAATATGAATAACTTTTTTCTGTTTGATGTGATATTTTCCTTTCATTAAAAAATTTCCTAAAGTTTTTATAGAAGACACTAATTCAAGTTTCTATAAACTAGTATTGAAATTTGCTGTTTTTTTTTTTTTCATTTGGGTTTCATGACATTTAAATATGCATTTTCACACAAAATTTTCAATTATGATCTTTCATATCATTTAATTAGTCAGTATTCTGTTCTATTAGTCAGTGGCAACATAAAACTTTCATGGTTTTGATACAGTGGAACTTTTATGGAATAAATAAACACTATCGTTCTTAAACACAATCATATAAAATGTAGGTAAAAAATGTGAATGAGTGCATATTATATATATATATATATATATATATATATATATATATATATATATATATATATATGTATGTATGTATGTATAGTACAAATAACTTATTTAACAATGTGAAAGTGTATCAATTTAGTTTTGAAAAAAGAAAAGTTCTAATTTGAGAACGTGTGAGAAATCACATAACTATCTTCCATGGTTAAGTTGATAAATTATTTTGTTATTAAAATAGAATTTTAGGGATGCATTTGACAATAAATTAGGGATTATTTTATTATCAAGCAATAATATTTTGAAATCAATTTGTGTATTTTTTTTTACATATTAATATTTTAAATAGTATTTTTCATTATTCTAAAGACTAAATTGACTATGTATCGCGATGAAGAGACTAGAAAAAAAAAAAACATATTTTAGTGTCCTTTGTTAAATTCGGGCTTTGAAGAAAGCCCAGCCCAAGAGAAGGAAACTAGGGTTTTGGGATTTATAACAATCGTGTCGCTCTTGTTCCTCATCTACCGCACTCCTCTTCGTTCGTCGTCTTCTCTGGTGTGCTTCCTCTCTCATGTCTTTCTCTTCTTTCCTGATTCTTTGAGAATTCCATCTAATGCTTATTGTTACTACCTTGTTTTAGTACCATTCACGTTTGCAGAGATTTTTGTGAAGGAGTTTTCTAACGTTCAACCAAAGATGCAGAACGAGGAAGGACAGATCACTGAGCTTTACATCCCTAGGAAGTGGTATGTACCGTATTTCTATTCTTTCCATTAATTTTTTTTTGGGAATTTTCTTTTAATTGTGATTTAATTGTTTGTTTGTTGAGTTTGGGAATTTAAATCGATTTTTGCGAATATGGTGCAGTTCTGCTACAAACAGATTGATTACTGCGAAAGACCATGCTTCCGTTCAGATTAACATTGGGCATGTGGATGAGAATGGTATCTACAATGGCCAATTCTCCACCTTTGCTCTCTGCGGCTTCATCCGTGCTCAGGTCTCCCTTTTTAACTTCTTTTGGAATTGATTTATTGCTTATTATTATTATTATTATTATTATTCTATTTACAAATATTTGTGTGAAATGTGACCTAGTTATTTTTTTTTTTGTTTATGCCAGTGGATAGCAGTGTTTTGTATTTTTTTCAACGTACTGTTTGTTTTTGGATTATAGCATTAGTTCTGTGAATGACTATTGTAAATTAGGGTTTCTTTTGCGAGATTCTCGGGGTTGATTTTATGTGCTTCATAATGAATTTCTTTAATAGAGGAAATAAATGTCCATATGCTTATAATTGATTGTATGACAAATGTTTCCCCTTTTATTTAGAAAAATTATTTGCTTAAAATTCAGCGTTAAGAATTGGTTTGTTGTTCACTAATTGGTTTCTGTTGGACCAGCTATACGTTTGATATCAATTTATTTGAAAGCCTTGGATGTTCTTGTAAATAGTATTTAATTTAGCTTCAAGCTGAGTTTGTTAACTATTTTCTTCTTTTACGTCCACTTGATCTTTCTCTATTGAAATATTGGTTATCCTTCCTGTCAATGTAAATATCATACCTTGGTGTTCAGGTCCCAGTTTCTGTATTGAAACTCCTTGTTTCATAGATGATATTTTACCTATTTACTAAAAATGCATTTCTTGCTCTTAATATCCAGGGTGATGCTGACAGTGCCCTAGATCGCTTGTGGCAGAAGAAGAAAGTTGAAGTTAAGCAACAGTAGACGCCCATGTTACTTTGTTATGTATTAATTTTTACTTTTGCTAGTAATATTTGAGGATTATGATTGTCATTTTGAGCAAATACTTGTTCTGGATTTTCGTTGGTACTTGGTACCTCCAGCTAAGGTTGTTTTTTTGACAATGCGTTGATGAGTATTCAGTTATCTTATATTTCAATCGCAAATTACACGTCGCTGTAGTTTTTTAGAAGTTTGATTTCACAAACCACAAAATCCTTTGCTGAAGGAGTAATCCTTCTGTTTCTGTTTAAAAGTAGTGATGGTAATTTGTCGTAGATGTTTGGCAAGTCAATTTTTAAATGTTTATTTGTTGAAGGCTTTTAAAATGTTGCCTGTTAAGTATTCTTCTCGGATCCTTGATTGAGAATTTTGATAATTAAATTACGCTTTTACACTAATATAAATGAATTTTACATTTATTGAGAAACCTCCACCTTTTTTCATGTTTTCTATCATTACAGCTAAGGCAAAACAGATATAAATTCACATTCTGAGTTTCACGTCTGTGAGCACTGTAGAATGTATATATTTAAGCTCGTTTGTTTACTAAGCATCACTAAAATAATGTAATCTACCATTGTATGCATTATTTTGACTTTTTAATAAAAAGATTTCAAAATCAACAAAATTATAATAACTAAAAAATAATATTAAGTTACCGATAAAAGACATCATAACATTATTTTATACTTAATTAGTTAACTTATTACGTAATTCCAATTCAATAAATTTAGTCAAGAGTCTATATTAGATAATTGGTTCAATGGTAAAAAAGTGAGAGGGTAAAAATGAAAGAAAGAATGATAAATAAAGTAAAAATACAGGTTGTTTAGGGAAGAAAATGAATAGAAAAGTTGTAAACAAGATTAATTTAGAAGAATAAAATATAACTGACAATAAGATAGTTTATTACTTTGTTTATAACAATAAATAAACTACTTGTAATGAACGACAGGAGTAAAAAAAGGATGAATACAAAGTTATTTGTATTTACTTGTTAAAAAAATGTAAAAGATTATTAGTTAAAAAATGGTTGTTATATTACCAACACATGAAAATTCATTATTCGTTAGTATACAAAACACTAATAAATTTATAATATAAAGTAATTTATGATTAAATTATAATATCAATACCAAATGATAATATGGTTCTTCATATTTGATTGCAAAATTTGGAAATTGAAAGAAAAAAGAGAAGGAACCGGTTTCTTTGACTAGACCGAAACGTGAGCCATGAAAGAGCATTCATCTTCCCTTCCCTTCTCTACCATCCGAATTTCCAACCACTTCCTTTTCTTCCTTTCCTTTCAACACTCATTCTTCCTTCACCATTTTCTCTCTTCTCTCCTATTTCACCATCTCTCTTTCTCTTTCTCCTTCTTCGCCAACACTCTTCGTTTGCATAGCTGCATTCTCAGCTCCTTCACTCTCTGTTCGTAAGTGCCTTTTTCCTTTCCTTTTTTTTTTTTGGTTTTTCTATTTCGTTTGACGTGTCTCGTGCGGATTTTTTGTTCTACGTGTTTTTCTCTCTTCTGGGGTTTGTTTGTTTTGCAAAGCAAATCAAATGAAGAATGCCCAAATGGAATTCTAGGGGGAAGTTTTGATTTTGATCTTTCCTCACGTTCAAAATACGCGCGAGCATAACTGAATGTGAACTCGTGCAAGAATGCGCCCTTTTTCTTAGTGTTTATTTTTGCCAATTACACTCTTACGTTGAGTATTATCATTACTGTCTGCCACTGTCATTGAAGCTTCACTGTGTGTGTGAGAGAGAAAGCGATAGAGAGAGAGAAAGATTGGAAATAAACAAGCTCATTGTTTCAATAAATTTTCCTGTTTTTGTACTGTGAACTTGATCTTTCTTCCTCTTTTCCTTGTTTCTGGGGGCTTGATGAGAAGGCATGGTATGGAGAAATTCTTCTTTATTCATTAACGTGAAAAATATTTGGTATCTTTTGTTGGAGCCAAATGGTAAAATTTAATAATATGCAAATTTTGTCAGAAATATTTTGAGGTTGAATAAGTGTAGCCTTCAAGGACTGGATATGGTACATGATAAAGCTTAAATTTTGTTTTATTGTTTTTCTTTTCCTTTTCGTGTTGCTGTAAATTATTTGTGCTGGCATCAGGATTTAGTTTATGTTGTTGTTTTCCTTGTCTTGGTGCTATGGACCTTCCTCATAAATACCCGATGAACTCTTAAAAATGTTTACACTCATTTGCTCAGATTTTCATTTCCCGTACAAATATGTTTCATTAGCATACAAAGGAAGCCAACACTGATACTGTAAGGTTTCAGCCAAATGCCAATGAAATTTTAGGTATATAATTATGTTTACTTTTATCCTTCATTTCCAATCCTTGAAGAATTTACTTCAAATTGGTTAATATTATCTGAATGTTATTTGTTTATTTGTTATAATGTTATTTTGTTGAACTAATGGTTGCTACTCCGGTATGTGGTACAGCTTTTAAGTTTGTTTAAAGAACTGTTATTGTAGCATTATTAAGTATATGAATTGAGGGCTGTTTCTGCAATCTAGAAAATCTTCTGTTTTACGTTTTCTATATAATCAAATGGCTTTCTCTACCAGATTAAACACACATAATCTTTGATTATACATTCCTATATGGATTGTCATTATTAGTTTTGAATGAAACCTGTCTTCATTATCCATGCATGTCTGATTGATCAAGTTTAGCTGCTCTCATGTTTCATGCTCTGAGTTGATACATGTTGTTTGTTAATACTGTTTACTTTTGTGCCAGTGATGTAATATTGATAGTGTAGAGAATGGATTTCTTAGACCAGGAGATAAGCATGCATAGCCCTGAAGGTGAACTTAAAATAAGTTTTGGCTATCAATGCAATAGTGATAGAGGTATACCTTGCAAAGAAATCAATAGAACAAGCAGTTTCTCTTGCTTATCCGGTGCTGCCTTAAGTGCAAATGCTACACTTGCCAACACAAATATCTGCAATGGCGTAATAGGAGAAGAAATCCTTCCGAGTTTGGACTCTCCTAAATCGTTTCGAACAGTACCCTCTTCGTCAAGTTTTCCGAAGTTGGAAATATTATCATCTTCTGTCCATAGTAGTTTTTCAAATCTAAGTTGCAGCCCTTCCACTCCAACTAACATGCTTGAATATGACTCATGTTCATTAAAATCAATGAGTGCTCCTTCGAGAACTGAAGGTTTTCTTAATGCCATGGATGTTCAAGTTGCTGGAGGAGCGGCTGGTGAAGATAGAGTTCAAGCAGTTTGTTCTGAAGAAAATGGGTGGCTCTTCTGTGCAATTTATGATGGCTTTAATGGGAGAGATGCAGCCGACTTTTTGGCGGGTACCCTTTATGACACCATTGTATCTTATTTTAATATGTTACGTTGTGATTTGGAACCAGATTTCATGAAAGCTTCTGACAATGTGGCTGTGGGTGAATCCTTTCCATATAATTTGGATGATAGTCTTATTCTTCAGGAGCACCAATCTCCTTCAAAATTTAAGGGAAACAATTCTGGTCTTGACTGTTTTGCAAACATTACTCCACCTTCCAAGTCAGAAGCATCCCCTAAATCATTTTCTCATAGTAAAGTACTTGATGGTCTCCAGCAAGTTCTTAGTCAGGTTGAGAATGATTTCTTATGCATGGTTGAGCAGGAAATGGAGGAACGTCCAGATTTAGTTTCTATTGGATCTTGTGTTTTGCTTGTGCTTCTTCATGGCAATGATTTATATACACTTAATCTTGGTGACAGCAGAGCAGTATTGGCAACATGCTGTACAGATAACAGAATGAATGGGAATGAGAGATTGAAGGCTATTCAGCTCACAGATTCTCATACCGTTGACAATGAAGCCGAAAGAGCTCGAGTTCTTGCTGATCATCCTGATGATCCTAAAGCCATAGTAGCAGGGAAAGTGAAGGGAAAACTGAAGGTTACTCGAGCTTTAGGAGCAGGGTACTTGAAAAAGGTTTGCATTTTTCTTTTATATTTTAGACAATAAGGTTCCAAAAGATTTTGAGTTGTGATTTTCTTTTGTAAAAGAAATTGCACACAATAAGATATTATAAAGATGTAATAACCCTGTACTGATATCCTAGCCACAAATGATGAGTGAATGGAAGTTCATTACATTTATCGAGTTTGCTAGTTTATGAACACCAATTATTTCAAAAGGATATGATTTTCCTTTTTTTTCTTCCCTACAGAAAATTCTGAATGACGCATTAATGGGAATCCTTCGAGTTCATAATCTCACAAGCCCACCATATATTTCAACTGATCCATCGTTGAATGTGCACAAAATCTCAGATTCTGACCAATTTGTTATAGTTGCGAGTGATGGATTATTTGACTTCTTCAGTAATGATGAAGCAGTAGAGCTTGTAGAGTCTTATATATTGAGAAACCCTTTTGGTGATCCAGCAAAATTTCTTATTGAGCAATTAGTTGCAAGAGCAGCTGATTCGGCAGGTCATTTTTCAAGATCTCATGCTAACTTTGATTTTTTTTGCATGAACGAGTTTATGTTATTTTACGATTAGTTACTAAGTGACGCTCTTGCAGGCTTCAGCATGGAGGAGTTGATGAATGTTCCCGACGGGAGGAGGAGGAAGTACCATGATGATGTGACGGTAATGGTGATCATCCTTGGCATGAATCAACGGACTTCAAAAGCATCAATTTGCACCTAGAGACTGACCAAAGAAAAATTACATTTGAAGCTCTCAATATGACCATATTGGTTAAGTGGTATTTTTTAGGAAGTTTTAATGTTCAAAGTGTACATTAGACCTTTAGAACTTAGAATCATTGGCTTGGTATCCAAAATCTTTCTGTAGTTTTCCTATTCACAAGAATTTTTGAAATGGTTTCCCTGTATATAATAATATCAATGAAAATTAGCTTTTTTATTGGAAAAAAAAAATGTAGATAACTGCTTTATATTTTGACCAGGGTAAGATTGTTACTTCATATACTTTTCTTATTAGTTGGTTTGCTTTATATTTGAATCGAGAAACATGCATGCTTGAATATATGAAAAGAAGTAAAAGAATATAAATTTAAGCATGCATAAAAACGAAAGTGCTTCACTTTTTTGCCTTTCGGGACCTTCCCAGGCAGAAAATCTGCAGTATCTTGGTTTCCTCACAGCTATTCTTTTTGTACTTACAGATAGAAAGTGATGAAATATTTTGAATGTGCATACTGAGTAATATGATTTGGTGATGTCAAAGTGGAAAGAAACAAAAGACTTACATTAATCTTTGATGAAAAATTGTAACATTCTTATCATGTTACTCAACTTCAAAATTCAAATTTTTTATAGAAACTATTTTTGTTTCTGAAGTTAGTATTTCAAAGTTTAACTTTAGATTAATCTAGCTTGACTAGAGGTAAGTAAAACTTGAAATGTCAGTCCTTAACAAAATGCAAGATGACAGAAAATTGTAGTCAAACATCTCTATATTATAGAGCTATCATTAGACCATAAATCTTTGGAAAAAAGTTATCCTATTCTCTGAATAATATTTTGTGTAAAAGATGATAAAGTTGGAAGTTTAAAAAGTAATGAGAGATGCCTACATTAATGCCCTTCTCACTGATATGTTAATTTAGGGCAGACAAAAAAGTATTTTCAGTGAATTTCAACTTTTGCTCCACAAATAAAGTTCTCCAACACCTAAATGTCCCCAAAACCACCAACAATAGTCTTCCTAGGTGTATAGTAAATGGAACTTATCATCTTCATATAATACACATTTCAGTATCCAAATTTTGATCTAATATATAATACTGTATATAATTGTATTACTTTTGTCACACACATATCAAAGGTATATTCTGAAATCAAACTACATAACTTTTTGTGGTCCAAGTTGCACAACTTGAACCAGTTTCCAAATTCTACCCACCTGACATTAGAGTCCCCCACCATTCTTTTTCAGTTTTTCTATTCTCTTTTGTGTAATCAAAATGCACAACCTCCTAAATCATTAAGAGAAAATATCAACCTTTAATCTGTTACATTTATGTAATCCATACACTTCTTTAATTTTGTTGAAATAGGACAACTTTTGCAGACAAAGTTTGAAGGGAATATGCACTTTTTGTTGTTACTTAGAAAATTTTCTTCTCCTAAAATTGGATACTTAACATATATCATAATATCTCATTTCTAAATTAATGGATCTCCATGCATTTCAACAAATAAATAACGTGCATTAAAAAGAGTAACAAAGGAAAAAAATTACAATCTTTTTCTTCTTATTTTCTTACTAAAGAAAGTGTTAAACTTTGCAACTACAGTAGGATTGCAAACTATCTTGGAAACAAAATAATAATAATAATAATATCCATAGTACAACGCTCTCTTTATTATCAAGTCTCACATAACAGAACACCCATTAACATTTTCATCACTGAAGATCTCAAAGGAAACCAACGGTGGTGATTGAAAGTGATGGTAATCTTGGTCTAGACCAGCCCACGTGTAGGGTGAAGATGGAACGTAGTAAGAAGGATACAATCTGTTATAAGCTGCAACACCACTTTCTGGATATAAAAGCGAATACTGACGTGTGGGGTTCACATTCACTGGGCCCACAAGATCTTGAAACTGCAATCCGGTGTGTGCAGGTGCACCAGTAGCTGCTTCCACTGAACTCAAACCACTGTTTCCATTCCCACCACCACTGTGCAATTTCTTCTTCTTCTTCTTAGCAGAGCCGGCACCACCTTCGCTCCGACCACCCTCCGACGGCGTCCGGTAAACGGAGGGCGACTTTCCCGGCGAGTCAATGCTGCTGCTTTTCTTCTCACTGTTACACTTGGCAGAAGCATTTTCAGTTCCGCTCTGTGGTTCTCTTGCTTCATTTTTCTTCTTCTTCTGCTGCTGCCGCCCATTTCCGGAGATTTTTCCGTCATTCTCCGGCCAAATCTCGGCTTGTTTTCCGGCTCTGACGAGCTTCCTGAGAAGGGTCTCCACAGCCACACTTCCAGTGACTGTTACTTTGTTCTGCTGTGGGTCTATTGTTGCAGTGAAAACACCTACAAAGGGGAACCTTCTCTTTAGAATTCAAAATGAATCTAACGTATTTGTTAGGCACTGTTTTGTCCCTTTCGTTAGACAATGTGGGATCTGTAAAATTTTCTTCTTTCCTGGTTCAGAATGTTATGTGGGAGTAATTACAACAGTGTAATACTCCTGCATGGGAAAAGAAGAATGCTCTCTGTAGAGTAAGAAAAAGTGTACGAAAAAATAGTTGAAAAAATTAAATTTGAAGCTGGATTTGTGTTATATTTTTCTAGCATATAATTGTGGAGTACGACTACTTTCATGAGTTTTCTGGTGTAAAATTCTGCTATCATACTTTTTGTTCAAAGAAATATGATATAGTACCATCAATGCTCTTCAGAACTTTCTTTACTTTCCTCCTGCAACCTTCACAGTGGATTGAAACTTTCAAGAACCATGTCTAGGAGAAGAAGCAAAGAGAGTTAAATAATTAGTTTTAGTAGATTAAAGAGGGAAAATTTGAAGAGGAAGAAAGTGAGATTACACATGCATCAATTACTGTGGTGAGTCTTTAAGGTAAGGTGGTAGGTAGTAGCAGTAGTAGTACCTGATAGTTTAAAGGTTGTGCAGCAAGTTGAGGAGGTTTTGCATCCATTGAGAGAGGGAAGTGGAAGTAGTGGTTGAAACTTGAATTGAAGGATTGAAGGATTGAAAGGATTGAAGAGTTGGAAGAAGAGAAAGAGAAATGAATGTGGGGCATGAAAAAGAAAGAAGGGAAAATGCCAAGAATGTACTTGGAGGTGTGCACTCTGTTGGGGAGCAAAGTGTGCAGGCAAAGATGAATGGCTATCAAAGTATAATGTGACAATGACAGAAGGGCACACTGCTCCTCCTACTGCATTATTTTGCAATAGAGCATGATTCTACTACAACCTTCCTTGTTTTTTAATATCTTCTTGTTGATGTGGTAGTGGTCAATTTTAAAACAAGAGTAGGATACTATGAAAAATAGTGATCCTTACTTTATTTTTATAGGCACTCGTGTACTGCGATTATTGTATCCACTGTTTCTTTTTCTAGGCTTGCAATGTTTGTTTTATTGTCTCTTATAAATGTACCAGGCTTTTGTTTCATCTCCATGGTATTAGTTTGTTGTCTGTAGGAGGAAGCTATTTGTTATGCTTATAGATAAGATTCTTTTTTGCAACTTTGTTAACTTCATAAATCAATTGGCATTTCTATCATATCTTTTTATGAATAGTAGTAACCATCTTTTAGATTTTATAGTTTACAGTTTAGATTGTTCTTTAGCTATTGGCCCAAGTTGGATTAGGACTGAGTTATCTTCAGAAATGCATGGAGCAAAATTCAAGGTCCTCAGTGTTTTCTATAACCCATTTTCTTATGTTTTTTATAGAGAAAAAAAGAAGTTATAAACAAAATACTCATCTTTTATGAACATAAAAATCACAATGTATTTCTTGGTGTCACTAAACTATTTTAATATTTCATAGTTTGACATTTGGGGGATTCCTCTATTGTAGGAGGCAACGCAGAACCAATAAATAATTTGAACCAAAAGTTAAGATAAAGAAAAAGTGAAGAATATGTGTGCTGCTTAACAGTTAAGAAGAAAAAAGGTGACATTCATTAGTAATAGTTTGAACAAAAATCAATTCATTTCACCCAATTTACTGGCAAAGAAAGCAATATGACTTGTGTGTTATGAAGGAAGTGACTGCAGCAAAATTGTAGGTGGAAAATGTCCAATCTAAGGCACTGCAAGATGAGGAAATTTAACATAACCCCTTGAACATTGGTTACAGTGTACTTTCATCTCCAGTGTCTACATGCCACATCAAAATCTTCACACGAGGAAAATCAGCATGTCATGTATTTTCACCTTAGAATGACATTGAAACCCAACACTCAAGCAATGCACATGATTCAGGTAAGACTTGACACACTAGCTGATATTGATTTGCCATATGGAAACAACAACTCTCACTATAGTTATCTATCAAAACTAAACAGAGATATTTGTGGTAAATGTTGCTGTTTTGGTAAATATTTTTGCGTTAAAGTTTTTCCAACTGTTCAGCAAGATATCTGAATACCTTAAATTGTTGAATAGAAATACAGTAATAGTTCTGTGAGTGACTTTATGTTTTGAAACATTAATATAGTATTGCGTTAGAAATAAGGCAGTAAAATACAAATTATAAACTTCATCATGAACGATTGAAATATTACTGCAAAGGTCTGGTTAGGTAATACAATTACAGCACAGTTTTAACATGGTGAAAAATGGAGGATGACTAGGACTAGACAAAAGCAATAGTTCACTGCCCATCCAAAACTGCACTTTTCCAAAGCATGAGGTAAGCTTGTTAAGGCCTTATAATAGTAATATGGTAGGTAAACTCAATAAATCGCCTATCAAGAAGTTGAGACCTTCTAAACCTTTTAATTTTTTTTTTATGTGAAATTAAAATTTATTCATTTTCAAAATTTAAAAACATTTTTATCTTCAAATTTTAAAAATAAATAAATTAAAAAATTTAATATAATTAAATTAAAAACACAGATGAATTTTAAGAAAACATAGTTAATCATTTTTTTAACTGCCATCTTAAAAAAAAAATACCATAAAAAAAAGTATAACCTTTAGCGTTTTTTGTATTGACAACAAATATTTGATATTTTCATAAACAATGATGATTTATTTATAATATATAAAACAATAATGATTTAACCATACTTTCCTTGGGCACTCAAGTTATTAAAATCAATCGACTTATATTGGTTAAGTTATGACAAAAACTACCATGTCTTGAAAACCGCAATTTGTACAAGTAAAATAGATTAGGAGGGGCAACGGGAAATTTACCATTGATTTAAGTTCTGTATTACACCCAATAGTAGTAATGAAACACATCAAATATCTAACATACTGCAGAGTCATTCTGCTTATCCAGGGTGTAACACTAATACTCCAAATTAAAGGCAGATTAATTTTCAGCTACTTTAATGTTATTATCTTCTGCTACCACTTCATGTTCTTCTTTGTCAACTTCAATCTTTGTCTCCTGTGCCGGAGCGTGCTTGATGTCTGAGGCATCCTGAAGCTGCAATCATTCATTGATGATGGTGCATTTAATAAAAGAAATACAACGTAATCTGGGAAGAACTTTTCAACAAAAGACCCATAAGTTGTCGAGTCAAATGATTCCTCCAAGACTTACCCCCAAGTTTCTCAAGCTAGCAGTAACATCCTCTTGTTGCTGCTGAAGGGTAGCCCTCAAATCTTGAAATTCCTGATTTTGATTTCATAAACAAAGTTTCACTCAACAAAACTTATTTGACAGAAAAAATTTAAAAGCAAACTTACCAGCCGAAGTTGGTCCACTTCAACATTAAGTGTTTTCTTAAGTTCTGACAGCTCCTGCATGAAAAATGAAAAGCCATTAGAAGTTGCAAACCAGAAAATTCACCACATGCATATAGAGTGAAGCTGAAGTAACATCCAAACCAGCAATAATAAAAAGAGAGTTCAATATAACACAACCATGGACCATAAAAAATCCTTTCATTTACGAAAGTAGTCAGAGAAAATAAATGACGTGTAAATGCATATCTACCAGCATAATAAAATATCAGATTTCTTGTTGGTTGTGCTACTCTGAAGGTTAAGTGTATACGCGCATCCAATAAATGGATTTTTCACCAACTTACTACACTTAGAGAAGAAACAAATATATTTTAGGTCCTACATAGCATATAAATTTATTACACACTATGAACTTCATCCAACAGAAAAAAAAAATGTACTAGTTACACAAAGTTCTTATTGCCTGTCAACCAAAAACCAAGAAATAGTGGTGAAACTACTATGAAATATAGTAAATTACTTTTAAGGACTGAATATAATATCTTTAGTCTTCATACATGTTCTTGGAATTTGCGCTAAGAAACTAATCCAACCTCATAGAATCAATGTCAAAGATAAGGGCTTTCCACGTCCTGTGAAGACTACATTTTCTCTAGTGGATATTGGACATTTAGAGCACAAACAAACATAGGTGACTCAATACACCGTCCTTCACACCTAGGAATAGAGTTAAACATATAGAACGTAGACAGATACAAGTGATCCAATAAAAAAACTAAGATTAACTTTGATATAATCTAAAAATTTGGACACAGGTCATGCTCATTTGCAATTTGATGTCTTCATTTTATAAGAGTCAGGACGGACTTGAAAAATACAAAAATCATTGTGCAAATAAAGACTAGCGGAATACCTTTCTCAGAGAGAAAAATGAAAACAAGGGTCATGTTCATATATATGGAACAAAACATATTTTAACCAAAAAAAGAAACTATCCAATAAATTTAAGCATGGGCATCAACAAATCAGAAAAAGACCTCAGGTTTTACAAAACCAAAAAAGAGAGTTCCAGATCCAAAGCAAAAAAATAAATGTCTAAGCAAAATTTCCTTGTGTGAGTATATTTTATATCTTTAGTCATTGTTAGGTGCTCTATAACGTTGAACTGGAGACAGGATAAAAAATCCTGTCTAGCATCAAGAAAATTATCAGTGCAAACATTTTAAGGTGAACTTATTACCTTGTATAACCTTATATGGCCCATACAACCGAGAGTGGGATAGACTGGTTACGATAAACCAAACACATTCTTTTACCTCTGCTGCCTACTACCTCCTTTACTTTGGATTTCATTCTAGGATAGCAATTTTTGGAGTAAATGTCAATTTCTGCTGCAAATTGTTTAAAAAACAGTTGATAGTATTATAGGAGTTTATTAACTAACTTATTCGATCCCACTACCAACAGTACCAAAAATTACTTCTACCAATGTGTTTATTTATCAAGGACATGCACATGATGCATGAAACGGTGAACGACTAGATGTACAGACACGGGGATTATCTGAATATCACTGTTTTTCAATGACACTCAAGGGAGCACCATACCAACTCCAGAACCCCTTAAACTTGTGGAAAGCAGTGGTTCACCACGGTGATCTTAGCATTTCTAGCATTCACAGAAATCAAAATGCAAACTTCAGTGTTAAGATAAGGATAATAAAGGATTACCGTGTTGCTGTACTATGGGTCTGTTTGGACATATTTATTCATGAACACTTTTAGCAGAGAAAAATAAAAAGGAAAAAAAAACAAACGATTTTCTCTAAAATACAATTAGTTTATGCACAAGTTAAAAATAAGAATTTAGACAAAGCTACACAAAAGAACTTTCGCAAATCAGGTTAGTTAATCAACTAATTGTAACTTACAGAAAAAACTCATTTTATTTTTATTTTCTTTCATAAAAATGTTTAGGAAAAAGTTTGCCCAAACATACCCTATATGATAGGGAATGCTAGACTTAAAATGAACAGCATGAGAGAAAGGTGGGAGTGGAAAAAATGTGATTGTTAAAGAAGAATGTGTCACTACAGAGAAAGGACGATACACATTGATTATAAACATACAGAAAAAGAAAATCAGTAAGGTTGGGATATTAATGATTGAGAAAAGGATGACAGAACATTAGATATGATAATTTGGACACGTACAAAAAGACCACAAGGGACACGCAGGTGAAAAGAGTAGGTTTTGGCACCGCTAGACAGAGTGGATTGCATGAATTTTAATCCAGTTAAAAAACAAGAATAGGGAAACCAAGAAGAACTTCGGAGGAATTTGTCAAGGAAGACCTCCTGAATCCTGATAAATATATTCTTGAAAGCTTTGGTTTATAACTGAGTTGAATGTTGTGGTGCGATATGTAGTCATCCTCATCCAGTATGATACAATTTGGTCCCAAAATGCCATCTTCAAAACTACACGAAATCATAGTTTAAATTGTGGGTTGCAATCGCAATGGGGACTGCAATGTAAAGGTGTGTTTTGTCACCACTGCCATATTGCAACAGCAATTTAGCACAACGTCAAAGATCAAGACGAAACTGCAGTTCAAAACTATGTCTGAATTTCAGGTCGGCAAAATATGTTTAGAAAGAGAAAAAAGTTAGGAAGTTTACATAACATTTAAAAATTAAAGAAAAAACAGTTAAACGTTAAGTTGGTGATAATCTATCATCACTTTAATGTATAATAAATTAAGCCCAAGATTTTCTATGCCACAATCATTTAATTTCTTCTATTTCAAGAAAAACAAACTAAACAAGAATACACCCAAACACGCAAAGAACTCCAACGGAATGAAGCACAAGATCTTTTTCAGACGACACTATAAAGCAAAAATGCAGTATTTCGCAAACATGGATCAATCATCATCACTTACATCGCGATAGACCTTGACTTGTGTATCCAATTTAAACCTCCAACTTTGCAAATCCTACAAATAGATCCAAAGAAACAAATTAAAAAAAATAAAATAAAAATCAGCAGCAGCAGCAAACCAGCAGGTATAATAGTGAACTATAATCTTCATAGCTAACAAACAATGCACAACTAAGAAAAAAAAAAACCTGTTTCAAACTCTGTATTCTTCCGAGAAGCTCCGATCTCGATTCATTAAGTTCCTGGAACAATACAAAGAAGGTTTAGACGTGGTTGGGAGTTCCATTTTACAAATAAAAAGAAAATGTAAAAAAAAAAAAATACCGCGATTTTAGACGTAACGGGAGTGACGTTCTCCTTCTTCTGAAAAGGAAAAGAAAATTAGAAGGGATTTTGAGAATTGCAATAAAAGGCTGAATTGGAAAAATGATGAAAGAGAAGAAAACAGACGGTGGAGAGAGGAAGAGAGGAATCTGAGTTGGCCATTGAGAATGGGATGGAAGATTTGGGAGAAGAGGATTTGTTTTGTGTTGTTTGTCGTTCTAGGGTTTGTCTGGGTATATATGAATTTGAAGAGGAGCGTGGTTTGGTGAGTGTTCCGAACAAGACTCTAGAAAGAAACACCAACGTTAAAGTCACCAACAGACAACAAACGATCACAAATTTTGAAAAACCAAGGATAAAGATATCCAATTGGGCGGGATTTGGAAATACACAACCAACTTGCAAACCCTCTTATTTATTGCTCCATCTTTATTTTACCCAACACATTTTTTACTATTTTTATATTTTATTTTATATAGTTTTTTATTTATCGTTGTTTGCTTTAATTAAATTTTAAGTTTTTTTATATACATATAAATTAAAAAAGAAATTGGTGATAAAAAATTGAAATTATCTTTTTGTTCCATATTAATAATTATATAAATACAAGCATGCGATAAAGTAATGATTAGGGAAGTTTGTGCGCATCTGTTACCCAACAACATCAAGCAAAAAAAAGGTAATCTAACATCATCATAATCATACAATTCATAACATTTTAATAATCATAATTTCTACTCACTTTAATTAAATTTATTTATATATTAAACTCAATTAACATTAAACTAAAACTGCACCGAAAGAGAAAAATGATCGTGTATTTGATCTCTTTGATACTCTGTCAACCAGTAAAAACTCCAATTCAATTCTATCATTACAGCTTAACATAATAAATCGACAAAGACAAAGGCTTCGTTTTCATTGATGATTATGAATGGAACAACGTTACTCGATGTAAGATACTAATAGATTTGTTTGTATTTATGTTAGACTAAATTGTCTTTTTGTGTTATTAGAATTAACTTCGTCAGTAACAAAAGTATTTGTTACAGTTGCTTACTTGAAAAACAAAAGGTTGCTTTCAGAAAAGAAAAACAAAACCTTATTATTGAAGTTGTGATTCCTTGATTTATGAAGAGAAAAGGGAAATTCTTTCTTGATGGAAAAGTAAAAAGAAGAAAAGAGAATTATGGAAATGTGGCCTTGAAATTGCAACCGGTAGATGCAGAGTGGAAGAAGCAGAGGAAGCTCTGTGTTGTGTTTCTGTGAGTTTCCTACTGGACTCAGCTGCGGAGCAATGAGTCAGGAATCGTTTATATATAGTTTCGTGGCTCGTGGGACGATGGTGTTGGCTGAGTACACGGAGTTCACCGGAAACTTCCCTGCCATTGCAGCTCAGTGTCTTCACAAGCTTCCCTCTTCCAACAACAAGTTCACTTACAACTGTGACCACCACACCTTCAATTTTCTGGTTGAGGATGGTTATGGTAATGTCCCCTCCCAATCGCTTGATCCTGTGTTTCTATCAAATGACATGCTTTTTGTGGACCAAAGATGAAAGTGGATTTTGAATCGCTAGTTTTTATATGCTGGATCTAGTCTTGAGATGAATGTCGCTATAGGGAGGTTGAGTGAGCATAAATGTTTCTCTTTTTCGGTTTAATTTCTCTTTTGACTTAGTTTTCTTGGTGGGTTTTGTTTGTTTTTTCATGGGTTCTTCTTAAATTTTACGAATTTTTCCTTTGATTGCTGAAATGGAGTCAACTTATGAACGGTGAGAAGCAGAATCTGGGTTAATATGCTTCAAGTGTTTGATGGAATGTTCGATCATTGTGAGTACCCTTTAGAGGTACGTAGTGATGCGACAGAAAGTGTTCAGAGAAAGCCTAATCTTGTGAATGCACAGTTGTGTGTGATGTTCCTTCAATTTGGCCTTTGCGCGACTGAAGACTTTGCAAGTTTCAATTCCAACAATGCCTAATTTTTTTTGTATAGATAACCAATGATGCAACCTCTAGATTGATGCTTGTGAGTGTGTTTGTTTGAAATCTTGTGGTTGGTCCAATTTCTGAGATTTAAAACTGTGTTGTAGTGCAATGAGTATTTTAGAGCTTTACATTTGGGCTTTCTGTAAATTGCAGCATACTGTGTTGTTGCTAAGGAATCTGTTGGGAAGCAGATCTCTATTGCTTTCCTTGAACGTGTGAAAGCAGACTTTAAGAAAAGATATGGTGGTGGAAAAGCAGATACAGCTATTGCTAAGAGTCTGAACAAGGAGTTTGGGTACAGTAACTTCTGTTATAAAGATCTGATGATGTTTCGAATATCTTAATGCTTAGACAGACAATTTGTATTGAAAGCTAAATAATATGGATGCACATTTGCAGACCAGTTATGAAAGGGCACATGAAGTATATCATCGATCATGCTGAAGAGATTGAAAAGCTAATAAAAGTGAAGGCTCAAGTTTCAGAAGTCAAGAGTATTATGTTAGAAAACATAGACAAGGTACTGTATAGTTCAGGAGTAAGGTTTGCTATATATTTGCAGACTGCTTTATTGCAACTTTTGAGTAGTGTCCAGAAAAGTTCACCATTACCCTGTGTGTATAATACTTCATTATGTGTTTTTAGGCAATTGATAGAGGAGAAAATCTAACTATTCTTGCAGATAAGACAGAGACATTGCGTTCACAGGTGAGTGAAGCAGACTAAGATTAGATTATTTTTTCATCTTCTTTAACTCATGATTTCAAGGCTGAGGAATTTCTAATTTTCAGGCTCAAGATTTCAGAAAGCAAGGAGCACAAGTCCATCGAAAGATGTGGTATCAGAACATG
Organism: Vigna radiata var. radiata; assembly: GCF_000741045.1. Classification (NCBI taxonomy): domain Eukaryota; kingdom Viridiplantae; phylum Streptophyta; class Magnoliopsida; order Fabales; family Fabaceae; genus Vigna; species Vigna radiata. The sequence goes on from NC_028355.1 coordinate 1,156,098, forward strand.
AAAATTAAACTAGTTGTTCTGGGAATTTTGTTGTTTTTGGTATTGGTTATCTGGCTTTCTATTTGTGGTGGATTTGACTGTACAAACTAGCACTGGTTGAAGGTTTCCAGATAGGATTTTTTGAGATTGTCAATAAAAAGTAGAATTAGATTTTAAGTTTTTAGTTTATAATTACCATATCAATAGATACTTAAATATTTCTAATCTTATCATCTTATTTTCTTATCTATAATTATAAGTTAATTTTGTAGAATTAAAATGATTTAAAATTCAATTCTTAACGAATAACATAAACATTTATGTTTTCTTTTAACCTTTTACGTACACTAAATTACTAAGATTGTAAATAATTTTAAAAAATGAAAAAATTATATAAAAAAGTATATAACTAAGTTGAAAATGAACTTAAGAAAAGCTAAAATTTATTTATTTTTAACACACCAAGTTCAAAGTTTAAACTCTGAACAACTTATTCCTTGTAGAAATGAAGTCTAAACATCAAAGAGTTGAGTAAACTCTGATGGATCACACAGAAAACAAACAAACTTGAAGCAGATATAAAACAGACAGCAGTGTTACATGTCTGTAACTTGGAAGTAGTTCCTGTTCTTGATGACTATGTCGTACATGTGAATGTTGGTGAAGTTGGTGAAATCCTTTGGGAGTGAGATTAGGTCTATGGAGGAGGTTTTGTGGAACTGAAGAAGGTTAGGGTCATCGTAGTAACGCTCCCACCCCAATGCCTTCAGCTTTCTCTCGAGCACTGTGTAGGAAGTAATGGGTTCACCGCTTGCCATGTCGACCAGCACCTTCCCTTTCACCTTCTTCTCCAATATTTCAGACTCAGGGTTCTCCATTAGCCTCACCACACCGTTCTTGAAAACCCAAACCCCAGACATTCTTAAACTCGACAACAACAAACAAATCTCTGTCTTCTTTTTTATGTTTCCGATGTAGTGTGCAATGCAAGATGAGTGTGTGGATATATATGATGAAGCAATGGGCAAGGGAAATTTGTTTTTTGTTTTATATTGTAAAGAAGAGAAGAAAGGGATGCTCATCCACCCTAGACTCCACCAACGATATGCTCTTTTGAAAAAGTTTTCTTAAGGGAACACTAGAAAATATTTAATATAGTAACAATTAATTATTAAATTAACTAAGTGGGATTCTATTCCATAAACTAGCAATTATTGATCTGTAAACTAGTAGAGACTAATTAATGATTATAATAAATGCTTATTTATTTAGAGATAATTTTAAGCCTTTTGATACTTGAGCCTGCTTTGGAGAGTCTCAAACTTTAGCTTATGTGGTTGTGCACTGTGTTGCTTCCTCCACCCTATCAATTTATTTAATTTTCGTTTTTACACTTATTTAAGAGATACTTTCGAAAAACATCATCCGAAAAAGAAAATTATATTTTTGGATTTTTTTTTTCAGAATTATTTTTTTGGAAATTTTTTTTAACAATCTTTTTTTCAAAACTGAATTCCAAAATTCATTTTCCAAATAACGAATTGCCAGAATCTCTTTTTGGAAAACATTTTCCCCTTTTCGGAATGGATTTTTTGGTCGGCCACGTACCTTCGTTCTGGAATCCATTATCCGGCCGGACCAACCACCTTCCCAAATGCTTCTAATAAAACTTCCAGGGCAAAAATATAATTAAATAAAATGATAGGGTGCAGGAAGCGATTACTGTTAAGTTTTACAAACATTGGGACTCAAAAACTTGGTCGAGAGATTTATTCTCTCCACCGTCACACACTACTTCCTCCATCTCTCAATTTTTATTTTAATTTTTAGTAATATTTAAACGGATATAAATAAGTGTTAGATTCTTAAATAGATATGAATAAGTGTTGGATTTTTAAACGGATGTCAACATTCGTGCACCGTTGAAGGACAAACTGATGTTGACATCCATTTAAATAGAGGGTGTACCAGGAAAATTAAAGTACATTAAGATACACTAGGAACAGATGGTGTGCGATGGATTCTCGTGGTGCAACCTGGTGCGAGTAGCTCATGGAGAGGTGCTGGTGTGTTAATGGCGGAGGCGGCTCGCTAAGGACTTGTGGTGAGGATGGTGGCGACGCTAGGGTTTGGCGATGTCAATGGAGGACTCGCGATGATGGTGATTTGCGATTCTAATGGTGGTGGCCATAGAGGCTCGCGGCTGACGATGAGGTTGATGGTGGTAAAGATAGGGTTTGGCTACGACAAGGTTGGTAGTGATGGAATTAGGATTTTTGTGTAGAAGGGAAAGTTGACATGATAATTGAGGAGTGTAGGGAGATTTAGAATTTTAAAAAAGATAAATAAAATTAAATTACGTAAGCATTTTTGGAATAAAAAAAATAATGTGGAGGTATAAGGAGTATTTGGGATGGTGGAGGGAGTAACTCTCCTTGGTCAAAAGCCTAATGGGCATATGCACTATTTTAGGCCCAAAACTTAAGAAAATGCTAATTTTTTTTTTAAATAGTGGTTTTATATGTTTTTAACACTTAATGGTCCTTTGAAATATTAAAATTTTTCTTTAGAATGATTTAGATAATTAAATAAAATTTTGGGGGGAACTATTTGGTCGATAAATAGCTTAATCTATCATGGTTTTAAAAAGCTTTAAAATAAATTATAAAATATTAATTTTCAGGATTTACTATTTTATAACTAAAATAAATTATTTCAGCAGGTTGATCAAATTAAAATGGATTTTTTCGATATCATTTTAGTGTGTTTCGTAGCGTTTTCATACAACTTTTGTTGTAGTTATATCAATAAATATATAGAAAAAAGGGGTTAAACTGGACTTTTCAACCTTAAATAAAATTTTCCTAAAATTTCTTAAAAATCATATTTATAGTTTTTTATATAAAAAAAAAAGAGGTCTTAGCCATAATTCTAGGTAATTAACCAAGTGTTCGAGTAATTTAGTAAATTCAAATAAAAATATCTTTAAAAAATAGAGAAAAATGTGTTAAAATATGGTCCTATAATCCATAATTAATTTTTTTAATTAAGAGGGATGAAATTTATTATGAGCCTTTTAATTTTAATGGCCTTATAATGAAGAAATTAGAGAATTATAGTAAATTCAAAATTTCTTTATCTCTGAGTTAAATTCAGAAATTGAGAGAAGAATTTATTTAATATGTGTAAAATTTAATTAAAGGTTCAAACGAAAACTAGTAAAAACATTTATAATGGGAGAGAAAATTCTTTTACTGAGAAAAGGTAGCTTGGAAACTACAGGACATATACAAATATCTCAGATGACTTAATATAAAAATTCTATTTTGATCGTTGAAAGTTAAAAAATTAAATTTTAGTCCATCAGTTTGTTAAAACTTGAAATTTTATCTCTCAAATTTACCACTTAAAAACCAAAAATCTATTTTTTTTTCAGAATTTGAATGATCATTGCTTTTGAAATGAAAGCATGATGAAGGTTTTGAAAGAACAAACTTTGGAAAAGAAGAACAATGTTGATGAAAAGATAGAATTGGTTCAGTCAAAAAGGCAAAGTGAGTAGAAGACAGAAGGAACTAATCTCTCACCCCATTCTTAATGGATATGACAAAAGTAGAAGTTTTACATGCATGGAGCTTCTTCTTCTTCATTGGAAGATCCTTTTGAGCATGAAAAGTGACCACTCAAAGAAAAAGCACCTTGCCCATGCATGAAGAGAATGGTCTTTAGGGTTTTGGTATGATTGATGAGACTCAATGTGGAATTTATTATCTTATTGCTTCCATTCTTTTGTGGTGTTGAATTATACCATATCTCCTATGGAATCTTTCAAGCTTTTGAATTGGTTGATGAGGCATGGGGGCGATGGAGATCCTTGTGATCCAATTGTAAAAACCAATGGAGGCACATCATGATGATGACCATTAAAAATGGAAATTTGCATGATTATCGAACTCTCGAGTTAACTCGTAAACTTTTATGAGTTTACGTTTTTAGACATGGCTTTCGAGTTAATTCGGAAATGAACTCGTTTTCTGCGTAAACTCGGTAGAATAAACTCTGAAATCGGCAGGATCGTGTAAAATCGCGAGTTTTGAACGATTCTGGGAGCTTGAAAGGGGAAAAATTAAGAAAAATGACCATATTTATGTTTTATAACATTTATTTTTATGAACGATATATCTATAAATTTTATTTATTTAAAGCTATATGGTTTTGTAGACTTATTTGAATTAAGATATTATTTATATAATTTTTTTCATCTGAAGTAAACTCTTACGAGTTTACTAATTGAGTTTACGAGTCGAATTTACGAGTCGAGTTTACTCGACTCTCACGAGTTTACTCTACTCTCACGAGTTTACGTAAATTTTCAAGTTTGATAACCTTAGAAGTTTATATAATCAACAGTATGGAAAGAGTTTTTAACTACACTTAAAATGAACTTTGGGAGACAATTTCATAACCCTCACTATTTAGTTCACCATCATGCATGAGTTTAAAAAATTGGTGACAGACTAAACCGTTGTTATAAATTAAAAATATTAACGACATATTTTTTGTTGTTGTAAAAGTATTGCATTTTAATGACGATTCTGTACATAGTCACTGTTATTTCGATTTTTAACAACAATTATTTAGACAGTTATTATTAAAATGTTTTTTAAAATTACGAAAATGTTAATGTATTTTTTTTATGATGTTGATTTTTTAACTATCATTATTTTATGTTGTGAAAACTTCTTTTTACACTACTGAATATTATTATTTATATCCATGCAAAAACAGTGTCTAAGTATGGCAAGTTTCGGAACACATACAAACCAAATATTCTTATCGTTGTAAAAATGTATTATTCATCACATTTCAAAATCATTTATGATGGATGGATTCCATACTATAATTAATTGATCGAAATTTATATTTACGTTATAGGAGTTAAATAAAACTCATTAAGTTTTTATTTCCTCTCAAATTAGGAGACCAAAACAGGGAGAGGAGTTTTCTTTTTTCCTTTCAATTTTATTTATATGGGTTAAATATATTTTTAGTCACTATATTTTGGGACGATTTTGGTTTTAGTCCATTTTCAAATTATGGTACAATTTAGTCCTTCAACTCTAGAAAACTCTGGTTTTAGTTTTTTTTACCAATTTTTTTTAACTTTATTTGTTGTTTCAAACATGTTTCTTAGTTAACATTGAAGCAAAAATGTGTCAAACAGTGTAATCAATCCAAATGCTATAATGAAACGTGTTTGAAACAACAAATAAAATTAAAAAAAATTGGTAAAATAACTAAAACCAGAGTTTTGTAAAGTTGAAGGACTAAATTGTACCATAGTTTAAAAATGGACTAAAACCAAAATCACCCCAAAGTATAGGGACTAAAAACATATTTAACCCTATTTATATTAAACAAAATGTTAATATATGTAAAGAGATTTCTATTTTTTGATAATATAAAACTTATAATATCTTGTGATGAAAATTTGAACTTTAACTTTTAAGTGAAGTTTAGTATTAAAAACGATAAATAAACTTGTCTGTAAATATGAATATAAGTTTGTATATATTTTTAACTTCTAGTTGTTTTCATACTTGTCTTAATTTTCATCTACGTCTTCTTCCTTATCTCCGCTTAATTACTAAAATACTCGGATAATCTAATTAATTAATATATATATATATATATATATATATATATATATATAATAAAAATCAACTTATTTCTTTAACATTTGTAAATTTATAAATGTTTTGGTTCTCATCAATTTTTATTTGATACTCTAAATTAAAATGTATACAATTATAATTTTTTAAATATATAATTTTGAAGAAATGAAAATATACAATATTAATATTGAATATTGATATTGAAATAATAAGAAAGAGGTATGAATATGATAAGGATATCTATATATATATATATATATCACTAGACAAAAATTTCATATTCATATTGAAATTGGATATGAAGATGTGGATAATTTTTTTTTGAGAATGTGTGTAGAATAATAAAACTCGTTCCATGTAGTCCTATAATCATTCAGAGAAACAAGTTTAAATTCTCCATGAAAATATTGTTTTCATGTTTAAAAAGTAAAACTTCTAAAAATTATATATGTTTCTTGATTTAAACTCTAACTCTTAAATGGTGTTTACAATAAGAGAAAAAAAGTTCAGGTTTTCCATAAATCTAAGTTGAAAAAAAGTAAAATTTCTAAAACTTTCTCTCACAAAATTGTTCTAAAAAAATTGGGAATTTAATCCGTTTGAGTTTTTATTGTTATAAAAATAGAGTAATTACTTTTATTAAATAATTCAATTTTACGCAAAAAAAAAAGATTAATATTTTTAAAAAACTAAAGAAACCATAATTTTTGAATTCATAATTTCTATAGTCATGATTCACATACATGAAAAATAAAACATTTGTAACACCAAACATAATTTTAAAATAAGGAAAAAAATTTGGTATTGGGTATATTTTATGTATATTTCTTTTACCAAAAAATAAATTATTTTTTATTATAAAAACACATAGAAAAAAATTTCAATTATGTTTTTGCTTTATTAACTTAATCAATCTTAAAAGTTTATGCTTTGTACACTTTTAAAAAGAAAAGCAATACGATAAGTAATGCATTCACGTGTTGGTGCGATGTGCATGTCGAGAGACTTTAATGCTATTCTCATCCCTCTTTTATCTTTCTTTTTTTCCCTTAATGTTTGGATCGTAGTTAATGGTTTAAAGATATTCTGAAATCCAAATCTTATCAATATTTGTAAAAAATATCTGTTTACAATTCAGATATTAAAAACACGCAATAAATACAAATCACTTAATTTTTTTTCTCAAACATGTATTTTTATTTTGAATGAACTTTTGATTAACAATTACTTAATTACATTTCAATTATGAATAATCACACTTCATCTCTAGATTGGTTAACAAACATTTTAATATATTTTCATACAAATAAATAATTATGGATATTAGTATATCTAATTATATATATATATATATATATATATATAATTTCAATTAGAGAAAATAAATAATATATCCACGTTATTTTGTTATCACTTTTTGCAAAACGATATTGTATTGACTTCAACAAAAATTATGCATGACACATTTTTTTTTTCTCTAAAAAAATTGCCAAATCGATCAAATACACAAAAGATGATAATAACATATGTTAAAAAGAGTGAATAGTAAAATTAATAAAATGATAATAGTTTAGATCTAAATTATTGAAATTAATAATAAATTTGACTTGTGCTTAATTTTTTGAACTAAATATGCATATAATTAGGTCATCATTAAGTTGAACTTGTTAATGTTTAAAAGCTATAATAATTTTTATGATATTTTAGAAGGAAAACTTTACGAGATGAGATATGCCATGCTTACCCAAAACTATTCCTTGTGTCACATTAGAAAGGGAAAAATCTTTCTCATTATTTTTTTCCTGCTAAAAAAAGAAAATAAAGAAGTGAAAAATATAGGTATTCTTTTCCATATACATGGCATGCACATACCATGGATTGCGGCTTGATCAATAGGGAAAAGTCAACTTAACATGCATAAAACATCTCCACCCACACGTGACACTTTTCATTCTCCCATGCTCCCATGTCATGACATGCATAATCATGCAAAACAATTTTCAAGTGGATAATGGTTTATTCAGATTCTATATACCCATGTGTTTCACATCATATTCAATAGTTTTATAATTTCCCAAATTTAAAAAAAAAAATTATCTATCAACGATAAACATTAGCCACTAAAAATAATAAAAATAATCCACTTGTAGTCTCTCCATATAGAGTAAGGGAGTATAATGTCTATATATTATAACATTTATATAGAAAAAGACATTCTTCACAACCATAAGTTTTATTGCTGCAATATTTTAAACCTAATAATATAATGTTATTTACACAATAAAATAATATATTGTATAACTAATTTAGACACTTGTTTATGATATTCTACAATGCAACAAACTAAAACTAGAGCAATAGACACAACAACTCGATAAACAAACATCATCCCATCAAGAAACCAAAAACATCTATCGAAAAAATGTTTGGGATCTTATCAATTAGATTTAAAACAAGTTTATAATATATGAACACAAACCTTATTTTATAAACTTAAGTTTAAGGATTATATTAATAGTTTTTTTAACAATTTTTTATAATAGATTATATATCACTATTTTATTAATTTTGGTCATGAACTACTGTATAAACATTGTAAAAAAATATTTTCCTAAGTTTAAAGTACAAAAATAAGAAAAAAAATTAGAAGTAGATAACGTGATTCTGATAAATGAACTAAGAAAGCGTATATCTCAATGTGAATATTCAACACCCATAGTGTAAGAAAACTGAAGTTTGATTAGAATGATTACAAAGATTTACATCATGACAGACAAATCCACTTCTCGGAGTTCATCATTCTCGTATCAGACCATATATAACTCTATACAATTTAGACACAAATCGAAAACGAAACCGACAATACATGTAGTGTAGATATAAATGAGAAAATGAAGAATCGAACTGTGTAGGGTACGAGGAAGTCACATGTCTCTAACTTCGAAGTAGTTCTTGTTCTTGACGACTATGTCATACATGTGCATGGACCTGAATCTGTTGAAATCCCTTGGGAGAGAGATCAGGTGAACGGTGGAGCGTTTGTGGAACTGAAGCAAATCAGGATCATCATAGTAACGTTCCCATCCCAGTGAACTCAGCTTGTGCTCCAGCACTGCGTAGGAAGTGATGATTTCATTGCTTGCAGAGTGAACCAACACCTTCCTCTCAGAGCTAGGGTTCTCCACTAGCCTCACCACACCTTTGTTGAAAACCCAAACCCCAGACATTTCTCGACTCAAACTACAACAACCTTAACGACCAACAACAAAAAGAATGTTTTTTTTTTTTTTTAATTTTCTCTTAGTGTTTGAGAAGGAGTGTGCAATGCAAGATGAGGAGAGGAGTATGGGGTATTGATTTATATATATAGTAGTGAAATGAAGTAATGGGTAAGATGGGATTTTGCTTTTTGTTTTTTTCTTTCGTTTTTTAATATAATATAATGTGCAAATATGAAATAAAAATTCCATGGTGGTGATAAAGACAGTATATAGAGTATAGGGATCGATGTTTGGATGTGAGTACAGCTAAGGTGGGACCTACATAGCTATAAGCTTTGTAAGTTTGGAAGTTTATTTCATCACCCTTGATCTTATAATTGGATTGGGAGAATCTTGATTCCCTTAACCATTTGTGTATACAAAGTTTTGTTACCCCACTTAAGGGAATCTTTTTGTTTTTTAGTAGAAATAAGATCAGAGTTAAAAATATAAGAACTTGGTGTGAGCACATATTCACATGAAATATATAGAAAATTAAGATCATTAGTAATTTAATGGGGCCAATCTACGATCACAAGTTTGTATCATTAAGTGTTGGTGAAGAAAAAATTTATGTGTGATAGAATGTGGGAAAATGTCATTTGGAGTTGAATGTGGCTATGGAATAATTTTCTTTAAGAAAGAAAGAAGGATGCTGGTAGACTCAAACATTATATGCTCTTTTTTAAAAAGTTTTTCTACGGTTTGTGGGCAAGGATATGAAGAACATAATGGGAGTGGGGACCAAAAATGAAGAAATTGATCTCTACTAATTCATGAAATTAATGTTTTTTTGTAAATTAATGTCTATTTTTTTTTTGCTTTCTGTAAATTAATGTTTTTGTTGGCTTAACTATAGCGTTGACTGTTCAATCGTTATCTATCAAAAAGTATCATATAATTCATGAAATAAAGAAATACATAAAAAGAAAGAAAGAAAAACGTGAGATAAAATCAAGTAAGAAAAAATATTATCAAATTATGGGAGAGTGAGAGAAAAAAAAGAGCATATAATTTATGGGGGCAAGACGTCAATATGGATAATAACAAGGAATAATAAACTTTTTCTTCCCATCAAGCGAAATCCTTGTGTTGAAATGGTTTTGAAAATGACTATATATGAACAATATCCATTTCCAGCTATATATATGTTATGGACTAGGAAGTTACTAGCTAATGTAATTTATTTCATGGAAAAAACGTATGATATTCTATGACATGACATGAATGAGAGAATATATAATATAAAGAGTAAAAGTATCACGAAATACTTTTACATTCATTTGACATGAAGTATATAGGAGTAAAATTTTTTACGAGTAATGTATCTGCGGGTCAGGTAATATGCTATTCTTACCTGACCTGTTTAAAAGAGGATAAAAATATCCATTATCTATTAACGATCCTGCAGATAGTAAATATCTGCAGATAATAACTATTTATTGCAAATTTTGTTCGCAGATATATGTGTTTCCAGATTTTTTTATCATTCCTAAATGTAAAATAATATTTTTCTAATATATAATATATAACAACATAAATAGTTTATAAATCTACTGTATATATATGTAGCATGGCAATAAATTATATATGTGTGGATTACAAATTATGTGTATATTTTCTAGTAATAAAATCTTATGGAAAAATGTGCATGAGCACAAGTTGAGAGTGAATAAAGGTGGAGCTAGATTCCAATCAAATCAAAAGTTGAGCCATCAAAGTTGTAAGACTTTAGGACACACATTCTATTGAACCCAACATCTTGGTCGTGACTATGCATCATTTAACCATCTCCTCCTCGTGTCACACGGTCCAATGACTATGATGTCTAAGATCAAAGTCTTATTAATTTACCATATATTGTGACACAAATTTGATGGGGCTTCTCCTTTAGTCAATTTACCTTAAATTCCCTTGGTTGTCAATAGGACCACGTGTGACTTTTCAATTTCTAATGTTATGTCAATTACTTGATAATGCATAACAATTTTTCATGAAATTGACTCATGATTTTATCTGACCTTCATCATCATAAGATAATTGATGCTATCATGATTTCATTACAAATTACATTATTTGATTATAACTTGGTTTATCTAACTTATATGATAAGATAATTTTGTAACCCCGTAACAACTTGATCTTCTTAAATTATCAACTAATACATCTCGTGGTCATCAAACAATGCAACATTTTCTATCCATTTGAAACATAAATCCAAGATTTCAATCCATGTCTTGTTTTTATGATTTTGAGCAACCTAGCTTGAACATAAATAAAACTAGTGGAGTGAAGTGGCAGCAAAACTTGACCTTTTGAGCTTTCTTGAGAAGCTAGTGTCAACATATGGCATTATTATTACTTTTGAGATTTTGCCATATTGGTTTGATGCAATAAAGTTATTAGGAGAACATATGCTTAGCCCGAAAACAGCAACCTTTGTATACATACTGCTTCTTTTATCCCATGTAACATTGAGAATCACAAAAAGGGTTGGCTCCACAGCAGATGGAAAACATCCCCCCACAACACATGTTTACAACAAACCCATGTGATTGCCCTATAGAAAAGCCAAAATCCTACTCCTATATATCTAACAAAAACAAGATACTTCTTACGTATCGCATCCTTCACATATATCCCGTAAATAAAAACTTTTTTATTGCTATTATACGATGTACATTCCATATTGTCCAGCTCCTCGGGTTGAACTCTACCATGCTGACTTTCATCTGACCTCCACCAGGTTTATGAGCTTTCATGATCGACTTTCACCAAGCCGACCTTCATTAGATTGAGTGTTGGAAGTCTCACATCGACTAAAGATAAGGCCAATTTATAATATATAAGTGAGGTGTAATCCTTACTTTACAAGCCGGTTTTGTGAAGTTGAGTAAGGCCTAAAACCCACTTCTAATATCGAGCTCCAAAACATACGACAAATAATAACATATAATTAATTGCTATATTATTTTGAAATATAATTAATTTATACACTAATAATATTGCACGTTGAGGGATTAATTAATGTTAACATACATATAATTCAATTTATATGTTACGGTGGTGGAACTAAAATAAAAATCAATGTTTGTTTGTGTATAAAAAAATTAATTACAACAAATAACAAAATATGATAGTCATTATAGATCCTATAGCAACAGATAGAATCAAGTTACATGTCGTGCGAAACCCCACTCTGCGGTAATTTAACTTTTCTGCATTCTACTGGGACTTATAATAACTCACAAAAATACCTTACAGCTTTTATTGTTTTAATGGTGGGTCAAATATCAGAATTTTTCTAAATGGGGGATGAAAGGAAGGGTGGGGAATTTTCCAAAAAAAGAATAAGATTAAAGCTAACCACAGATTGATTTGTTTGTTAATTAGGTTTGAGTTTGACTTTGATTAAAATAAAAGATGGAATGAGGGGTTCTTTAAATATATTTATTTTGAGAATTAAGTACTAAACATAATGAACCAAGGATCAATTCTCTCATAAGGACATTATAAGGAAAGATTTTCGTTTCATATTCTTCCATTTATAATAAAGAAACTATCAAAGTAATTAATGTATAATTAAAAGTTATATAGTTTTGAACACTAACAATCGATGGACTATGTTGTTTTGAATTACAATTCATTTGTTTGAGTCATTACTAGAAAATATATTTAAATTTTAATACATATATTACACTTATAATTACCCTCGTACAACCTATTCGAACACTTAATATGATTATCTTGTTTTATAACTTTTAAATAACTTCCAACAATTATACACATGTTTGTATAATCATAATCTTATTTGAGCATTCATAAAAAAAAAAAAAAAACATTTCAACATCTCTATTACGATATTCAAACTAAAGTAAGTTTTGAAATTAATAATAAAACTTGTTTTATACTTTAAAAAGAACTTCATTGTATTTTCAGAAACTTAAACTATTATACTCGTAGTGTCTCCCTATAATAAGAAAATCTAAATAAAGAAAGAAAAGGAAATCAAGACAACATATAATAAAAAAATAACATTTAGCCTAATAAAAAATTCTATTATCCATCACCTCCTTATAAAAAATTAATTTCAAACCTTAACGTTCTAAAACAAAATTAGAGAGAATAAAACTTTTTAATGAAATATAAAGTAAATATTTATAATTTATATAGAAAACTTTCTCCTTTTATTATTTTAAAACTCATGTGTGAATAAAAACTTCAAGTCTTAGGCTAGCTAATGAAATAACACCATCTCGTAAAATGTTATTATAAAATGATGTCACTTTACATGAAAATTCCATTATGCAAAAAAAATGTTTTTGACATTTATTATTTTTCACATTGGACTTTCAATTAAATTTGATATTTTATTGAAAGACGTTAGTCGACGTCAATTGCCATGTGAGCAAACTTAATTTTGAAGTTGGACTCCTCCTAGACCTGATGTCTATTATGTTTTTTTTGTTTTAAATTAATTTATTTTTGCAATATTATCAAACTTGAAATACAGAAAACTATTCCAACATATCAAAAATTATATATATTATGAGTTCTAAGTAATGGAGATTGGGCACTCAATGTTACTGTCGAGATTCGTAAACTCGCGCACAAAATTGCACCATAAACCAAAATTAATCGGTATAGACGAAATTTAATCGACACAAACTAAAGTTAATCGGTGCAAAATAAATTAATTGGAAGAAAATTAATCAAACATGTTTTGCAGCAACGACGACGAACACGAATGAAATGAAAATCCAAAAGAAAACGCGAAAGAAAGTGAGACTCATGTTGTGAGTTTTTGGAATTTAAAATGACATCGGCTTCTCTCCACTACCGACGTCTAATTGCTAAAAAAATATATTTTGATATCATCTTTGACATGTTTTTGTAGCTTTTTGACTATGAAAAAAAAGATCTGACATACTATATCTAACATCTAATGTCTGAAACAAGTGACTTTTCAGTTTTGATTTTAAAATTCTAATAGAAATTTGACATCAGATCTATAAACCGATGTATGTGTGTACTAATATGTCTGAGAGGTCTATAAAACTATTTTATTATAAAATTGTTACTAATAATTTTTTCAACGTTAATTAATTCTATTCTTTATGAAACGGTGTAGGCGTAACGTTATAAATAATTTTTGTATTAGTGTCCGAACACATTTATCAACTCAGGAAAATGAAACACACGATATTCCAAGGTGGAAGCAAATGATAAAGTTAACAAACTATTGATAATTAAGTGACAAAACGAGCATTTAAATAAAAAAATATTTTAATTAATTTATTTAATTGATTAAGAATATAAAAGTTTTTATACGATTACCGACAATATCTATAGTAATCTGACTTAATTAATTAATTACAGTTCAAATTTCTTTATTCCATGCCACGAATGTAGCTGTAAGGTAATCGTGTTACAATGAATGCTTCCTTTTTTACAGTGATGGATGAATGACATGACAGACAATAGTTGCTGCAGAATCCTATGAATAAAAAAGGACCAACCTACCGTAAATGCCAACCTTTTTATTTCTTAAATTTTAAGTAAAGAATATATTTAGATCCTGCTATATATTTACTAAAGGGAATTTTAACGATATTAAATAAATATTAAAAATAATGATAAATTTTATTAAAAGACACATAAAAATACGACATCAACATTTTTCTATTAAAAAGGTTAGTTTTTAATATTCTAAAGACGTTTATTGACATTCTTTTTCATTTATTATCTTCACCAAATAAAATATAAGCACTATCTCCTTCAACAAGCTTCTTCGAATCGAATTTTGTCGTACAAAAATAAAATGCTCGTGGTTTTTAAATAGTAATTGTGACACGTGTAAGATATTAAATATATTTTGGTATAATTGCAAATGAAATTTTATAAGATAATACAACCATATGTTTAGAGATACATAAATTATAGACCGATAGATTTTAGGAGTTACATTATAAACTCATAAAATAAATGTTTGAGAAAAATATTACAAGAACAAATTAGGATTAGAGAAAATTAATATGTATATTTGTATGAGAAAAATCTTGGACCACAAATAAATATATATATATATATATATATATATATATATATATATATATATATATATATATATAAAAGAAATTTTAATAATTTTTTTTGACAACGTAATTTTTAATTGATTTGTCTCAAATATTTTTTTTAAATAAATTTAAATACATTAATAAAATGGTGATGCATGTCTTATAAAAAAACTGTTGAAAGATATTATTAAATATGACTATATATATATATATATATATATATATATATATATATTATTAAAAGGAAGACTTTCCAAAGAAGTGTTTGTATTGGAGACAGAGAAAATATTCTCTTTAAATGGATGCTTATTTAGTGAATGATGTAAGTTTGATAATATCATTTAAATATTAACTATTTTCTTAATTATGTTGGCAGTATTGAAATATTTTTATTTTATTGATAAAGCTGTTAAAAAATTTATTACCAGGTCTATATGTTATGAAAATATTGCAAAAAAAATTATTGTAGAAAAAAAAAGCATACGAGTAATACAAAAATTTCGTATAAAAAATCACACCAAATCACAAAAAAGGTTAAAAAATAATATGGACATAAAGTATCTTCTAATTAATTAATCTCCGAAAATCAACATATTTTTTATGTATTATAAAACTGTAATTTAATATTACTTTTAATTATGTAAAATCTTCAATAATTATTCATAGAGAAGAATAATCTGTTTAGTCACTTTTGATAAAAAATAATTATTTGAATAATTTTATCCTTTAACAATAGAATTTTTTTTATTTGATAAAATATGTAATTGCTCAACCTAGTCAATTTGGGTTGATTATTCTCTATCTTATGATACAATTTAAAATAACCAAACACGTACTAATTGATGAAGATTCGTACGTACATATTCAACATTAATTATATACTATAGAGCATTTAGTAGGTATCTCTATGCAGAAAAATTAAAACTGGACCGTATCCATTTGGGCCTGCTACATAGTCTCAAAGGGATTGATATTTAAACCCCTCAAATTGCTATTAAAATCTCAATTGGTTGTGTAATTAATCTTAAATACAAGTTACTATAATAGTAATATCATTATTATTACGAAACAAATTACTCTTACTAATAAAAAAGCTAATTATACATTAAATAATTATATCCGAAGTACATAATATACACTAAAATTCATATTATTTTTATCTATTGAAATAAAAACGTTTTATTGATTATCATTATACAAATATATACAAATTAATTTTTTAAACTTGGAATAAGAAAAAGAATGGGTGAGAGTTTGTGCTATTGAAAAGAAAAAGGAATTATTGGATGGAGAATATTTGGTTCTATAAATTATATCTTATGATGAACTTTGAATAAACAAAGATGGAATGAGGCCACGAGGGAGTTTTAATGCTATTCAGAATAAAGTTCATAACCTAAAAAAATCACAGATTCCTTAGTATTACAGCTTTTTCTAGGAGATTTTTTTCCATGAAAAATAAATAAAAATGTAAATATTATACCTTTATTTAAAATACTAAAATACCAAACAAGGGCTAAAATTAAATTAGTTTTACAAAGATCATTATATTAATATTTATTATATCTATGAAACTATCCTTTACCGATTCATTATAATATTATTTATGTGTGAGTTAAAAATATTACATTAATTAAAAAGAAATAAATTTATAATACATAAAACAATATAATATTTATCTTATAAATTGATTTTATAAAATTAAACATTAAGTTTAATTTATTTCTAATAAATTTATTTCTCTCTTATTTTCTTAAAATTTTCTTAGTATGACTAATTTAAAGGTTGTAATTCATCTTTAACTACACCCAAGTATGTTAATTGCTCTTTCATATTCTTAAAAAGATAAAATATAATTTGTTTACTATGTTGTAGCTTTTCTTAAAAGGTTGGTGTTTGCATAAAAGTTCGACATATAATAAGATATACTATTATACATTATGTAATATATGTATTATGCGTATGTGTTAATATGATATATCATTAATAAATTGTTCAAAAATATATATTTCATCATGACAACTTTAAATAATATATAAATGTATCTCTTAACAATTTTATATGATTCACTTTTGTATAGCTCAAACTATTCAGTAATTAAGAAGAAGGTATTATAATATTTCTGTGTTTTGTTTTTAATGACAAATTTTAAAAATTTGTTTGCTTTTACCTATTATCATTTACAAATTCCAAAAAGTAATTGAGTATTATTTTATTAATTATATCTTTATTGTTTTCAAAACATTTTATTGATTTATCTCTCTCTATATATTGTAATATAAAAATAAAAAAGAAGAAAGTAAAAAATATTAGAAGTATTTTGTTGAAACAAAAAAAAAATTGATTTTTATCTCTAAATAAAATTAAAATAAATCATAAAAAAATAATATATTAATACCAATAAAAAATATTGTTTATATTTTCTTAAATTAGTTCCATAGATTTAAAAACATTATTTTAACTAACCTAAAATATAATTATTTCAATTTTTATAACAATACTATTAAAACATAAATTGTCAAAATAATCACAAGCGCATCTGGTGTAGTGGTATCATAGTACCCTCCCACGGTACTGACCGGGGTTCGATTCCCCGGATGCGCACTCATTTAGAGTCGCATTTGTTTTTGTTTATTCAAAAGGTATCAATTAAAACTATTAAGTGATAAAAATAGAATAAAAATTAAAATAATTTTTTCTATAAACTAAAATTAATGTGTAAAAACTAATTTTTACAAACAAATTCAAATATCATACAAATGCACATCAATAGTTGTTCACATTTATGATTAACTTTAAGTATAACTTCTAGTATATCCACATCTTTATCTAACAGAGACACTTGAACTTTGAGATTGTATTAAAATCATTTAAGAATTATTTTAATAAAATTTGTTAGTTGCTAGACTTATCATATTATCTAGTATTATTATTATGTCATTAATAATCTCTAATCCTATATTTGAAATATATATACTTTAATATGATAAGATAGATTTAAATCTCATCTCAATTAAAAATAAGATGAATTACAATTAAAATTAACTTTTTAAAACGTTTATCAACCATACTAATAAAATTTATTCCGACTAAGTGAATCGTCTACATGAATCACATACGATGAGATTCCATAACATTAAAACCAAAATATCAATAGGGATAAAAATGATATAATCTACTCTTTTAGCTGAAACTTTTAATGGACTTATATGTGTGTGTGACATTTATGTTAATTTTTTACATCATTCTTGTATTATTGATTATATCTAGTTGGAGAAAAAATCTACCCCAAGGCAATTGGAAAATGACGAGGTTCTTCATGTACGTGGAGCAGACAAGTCTTTTCAGACAATCTCGTATGCCATGTTCTCACATGGACAGAGCAAAACAAGAGGTGGAAATTGGAACACCATGACCATGAACCTTGAGTATTGATCACCATTATTATCGGATCATGCAATTCTCGAGGAGACCGAGTTTCGGGGTTCGATGAAGTTGGCTTCAGCAGACTTCACCAAGAACAGACAGACTTCATCGCAGAATTTTGAATGTGTCTTCTTCAATTCCAACGTATGCAATTTTGTTGTTTATCACCTCTAGAGGTAAATAAAATTTGACTCAGATTTTCTGTTTTTGCCCAGACATATGATAGAAAATAAAGAACTGTCAATGTTCTGATACAAATAATTGAATATCCATGATCATCAATTTGTAACAGTAACATGCCCCTTCTATTGTTTTTCCACTTTGTATTCTTCTTTATGAAGCATAGTATAGCTTTGATTTTAATATAAGGTATTGTGCTGGTTATTGTTTAAACTAACTTGGGGTCAGCATAACAAAAGAGTGGGATAATCATTCCCTCACTATAAATTTTTATTCAATATGATAAGGAATCGATTCTCTGCACCATTATTCTAGTTCATATATTCCACCTGCATACCATAAAAAAGTTATATATATCTTGCATATTGGCTTTATAAGATTTTGTTCCCTGCTAACAATAACAAATTCAGAACCCAGCTAATGTTATGCTAATTCAATGTCATTGGTTGCAAATGTGTTATGCTTGCAGAACTATGCAACAGGTAAGAGACATCGTTTGTCAGTATGGTTTTTCTTAATATATTACTGTCTAGTAGTAGTTTTTTTAACTAGATTTTGTAGAAGAGCACAAGAAAACAAGATAATAAGATTAAGGAAGTTTCGTTTGTCTTGAAGAAACCCAGCAAGAAGCAACAAATTAAAGATGAAATTTTGATGTTTTGCATCAGACTAAAATTATCACCCAGATTGAATTTTGTCAAATATGCAACTTCTCTTTCTTGGAAATTACATCTTCAACTTGAAGAGAATGGTACAATTCAACAAAACCATCAATTTCTCTTTTATCATCATATCATAATACCATATCTATCATATCCCGAACTATACGTATAACATCTTTATCATTTGTGAATAGAATAGAAATGAAGAGGAAATCACAAGCTGTACGTATGTTATGTCATACCAGATAGATACAAAGTCAGATAACGAGGTATATGAAACAGAATACTGATAAACAGCATCATGAAACATCGTTACTCAACCTTAAAAAAAAAAACAACAGTGAAATCCGGAATCCATAAAAACACACGTCTAACTAAAGAACAGGTTTAAAAATCAAATCCACCAGCATCATCAAATCCAGCATCGTATCCAGCTTCATAATCCGCAGCATCAGATACCATATCTCCGATCAACATACCACCCAAAGCACCACCAAGCAATCCCGCACCCAACCCCATTCCGAAATTGTTCTTCTTTGGTTTCTGGGCGGGTGGGTATCCATATCCACCTTGTTGAGGGTACCCTTGATATCCATAACCATAACCATTTTGCGGTGGGTATCCACCATATCCGTTTTGTTGTGGAGGGTATCCACCGTAGCTCTGTTGAGGTGGATACCCATTAACCGGTGGGTATCCGGTGTAAGACGGTTGTTGGGGTGGGTATCCATATTGTGCAGCCGGGTTGGGCGGCGGAGGATGCGATGTTCCGTAAGGAATTGCACTTGTTCCCGCGGAGGTCTGAGGAGGGTAAGCCATCACTGGCTCCGTTTCCGTTTTTGATGCCGCAGCGGACATCCTTCCGGCAGCGGTGGAATTAGAGACCTTTTCAGCGAATTTGTAAGAGAAATTGAATGATCCCTTGGATTTTCCTGAAGATTTGACGACCTTGTAACTGACTTGTCGAAAGCCGTTGTCTTCGCCGGGGTTGTCGACGAGCTCCCTGAGAGGAACATGGACGGTGCCGATGACGGTGTCACCGAGGGTGCGGTCGGAGATGAGCTTGGCCTCGAGGGTCAAACGGTTCTCCTTTGCCAGCGCTTCGTTGACGGAGAATTTCACCGGATAGTTCCACTTGGGGTTGCATCCGCCATCTTTGTCCACATGGGTGGTTGCGCTTTGAAGATGAAAAGGGTCACCGGTGAGCGAAATGACGACGTAAACGTCCATCTTCGAGAAAAGATTAACATTCTTTATGTCTTTCGCTGATATGATGTTGAGTTCTAAGGTTCTGTATTCCATGGATTTCAGAAGAAGTAGCAGAAGAAGAAGATGAACAAGAAGAAGAGTTTCTGATAAGTTTTGTTTGGTGCAAAATCTCGAATGCTATGTATTGTTCAACTGAAACTACGAAAAAATATATATATACAAGTTTGAACAATGATATTTACGAACCTTCCAGGTAGATACAACTTTAAATTATAATTTTATGATTTAAATTATTTATCATCACGCGTTTTTCTATTTTCGGTTTGGCATAATATTTATATTTTTATTATTATTCCAAGGCGGTTCAGTGTTTTTGTATAGTTTTTAATTCTTGCTTAATGTTTAAGATATTTTTCTAATTTAAAATTAGAAAAAACGACAACTATGGCCTTTTATGTCGCATTTCGTCGCGTTGTTGTTTTTATTTAGTAATATTTTTTGGTAATGATTTGATGCATACACCCTAATGTCTCTATTCAAAATAGTTTGGCCAGCGTGAAAAATAATTAATGTATAAATTAATTATTCCTGAAAAAAGGAATATGAAATTATATGTTTCATTAAAGAGTGAGATACGGGTGATAAATGATAAATATTTTTAGTTAGAGAAGCTTTAGAAATTAAAAATAGCATGACATCTTTATCTAGAATTTCATTCTTTTTTATTATTCAAATTAAATAATGTGGTGTAACATTTTATGAAATAAAAAGGTTAATCTAATATTTTGTAAATGACCTTTTTGCCCTCTCCTTAACTCTGGAATGTGCATGAATAGTAAACGTGTCATGTGCATGTAGAGTCGTCATGTCATCACGCGCGCACGTCTATACACGCGGGTTGGGCTACGGCTTGGACGCGGAATTCCTCGTTAGGCTCAAAAACCGTTTTTAAACCGAGTTTTTAACCTAAAATAAAAAATGTTTAAATAAGAACTTAAATTGATCCTAATTATTAGTGTTTTCATTAAAAACTTTATATGTGGACATAATTTTTTATATTTGATAATAAAGGATATTTATGTAATTAGATAAAAAATTAAATATTTGTTTTATGTAAAAATTAATCAATCATATGAAAAGATAGCAATTTTAATGTTTGCTCTTTTTTAAAATTTATTTTCTAATTTATTATATTTGATTTTATTTTCTCTTGATGTGTATGAGTTTTAAGTTATTGGGATCCTTGTCAGGCTTCCATTTGCTTTCACTTGACAATAACTTGCACTCAGAGAAGCATATTTTGTGAATATGCAATTTGCCTTTTTCACTTTATTTTCATTTTATTTTACAATTTAAATACAAATCAATTATATTTTATTTATTATTATCTTATTAAGAAATTATTCGCTCTATATCTGTTACAAATTAATAGCAGACAACAAATGTCAATATATAATCCACAAAACATATATTTCTTTTACGATACATTGCAGAAGCCAAAGAAGGAATCTTAAAGCAACACAAAACAAATCTACAACCCAATGATACAAGAGATTCAGACTATCTTTTAATCGAAATCTTAAAATAATAAATTAATAGGACTTTCTTCTTTATATAATGTTTTATTTTATTATTTTATAGAAAATAATAAATTAATAGGATTTTCTTTATATAATGTTTTATTTTATCATTCTTATGCAATATAAGACATAACATAGACAGTTGAATTTCTTAAACAAAATTTTGGATTTAAATATTCTGCATAAAAATTATAATAAAACAAAAAAACTTAGTAAATTAGCGATATGTTTTAATTATAACAAGTATACATCTTAAACCTATTTTAGGAAAAGAATGTTGTAACTTTTCCACTATCAGGTGTTGAAGCTAGAAATGGAAAAGAAAAATCTGTACTAATTAATATTATTATCATCATCCCTGAAATAACTGTGTTCGATTCGATCCAATCACTGCATGCAAAAACATCTCCACGGTTTTCTCTTCTTTTCTCTTTTTCTTTTCCTTTTCTTGTATTACATTAATATTAGTCGTCGTGTTTGTGTCTGAGACTCTGCAAGATTCCTGCAACGCCTCAGACAGAGGCGGAGAAATCGCCGCCATAAAAATCTTCCACTCAAATAAGGCGGCAAACAACGAATTTCCCTTCCCTTTCCTGTCTCCAATGTCCGCTCTCGTCTCCATTGCCTCCTTTCCCTTCCTCTCTCGCCGGTGCCTTCTCTCTCTCTTTCTTTCCAAATTCAAGGGAAATTCTAACGTTTTCCCTAACTATATGGTTTATTCGTGTGTGGGTTTTGCTTTGTGATGACGCAGGTTGTAGTTGGGATTGGAGGGTGTTCTTGCAATGGAGGAGGAACCGAGCCAGCTGAAACGGGCTGCGATTGATGCCACCGCCGGAGCTCTTTCCGGGGCTGTATCCAGGACCGTCACGTCGCCTCTTGATGTTATTAAGATTAGGTTTCAGGTTTGACTTTCTGACATTTCTTTTTGTTCAAAGATTGTATCTTTATTATAATGTAAGCAAATTTTAATTATTTTCACTGAAAGTCTCTAACTTTAATGCATTTCATATCTTTAATTGCTCGTTTTACGAGATGGGTGACAAGAATGTTTTAAAAAAGTTGGAAGCTTAGTAAGTTTTGATATAACTATCTCCTTAACTGAACTCGGTTGTTTTTTTAAAGGGAGGTAGTATGTGGTTATTGTTGGCATTTATGGCTTCATTGACTTGTGTTTCTTTCACCCAATTGTGTATTTGCTGTGTGATTTTCATTTGCCAGATAGTTGTCCTGCTTTGGAAATGGTTTTAAGTCGAACTCTTTTTGGTTTTAAAATGGACAAATGGTAATCAGTGAACTTAGCCGTTAAGGGTTTCTTTTTAAGTGTCCTTTAAGGTTTTTTTACAATCATTTTTATCGATTTTCATAAAATATTATATTTATAAGATTTTTTATGTTACTATTGTCATTTTTTACAGCACAATAAATCCATGCATACATAAACTGATTACAGGTTAAGTAAAATGTAAGAGTGTAAATAACAAAAGAGTAACTATTGTTGTCTTAAACTTTAAAAATAACAATTAAACAGGAACACAAATCTTTAAAAAGATGATACACAGGAGGGAGTTTGAAATATAAATTTTTCTTTAAAAAAATTACATTGATGCATACCTACTGGGGTTTCCAATATTGTGAATTTGAATCGAAATTTCCTGTGCTTCTTAACTAATTCCTTTAGGACACTTGAAAATAAGACACTTTAAAGTAATTTTTGGTGTTTAATTAATGAACAGCATGGTGGAGTTCCCCCACATCCAGGGACAAAATCGTGTATATAAGAGGGGACAACCTTTATCCCACAAGATGGATTTTGGGATTGAGTTAGACTGAAGATCCTATAAAAAATATTCTAACAATGGTTGTGATATCTGGTTGGAATTTTGAAAATAATTTTACTTTTTCTTCTTTCTTTTCTATAAAAGAAAGGTCTATTTTCTATAAAAGAAAATTGCATTCACTCCTGGTGATTGAAAGCCGAAAGGTTTTTAGTTTACTTGGTTAATATATCTGGTATTACTCAGTTGTTGGCATCATTTTATTTAAAATTTATGTGGCCTCGGGGATGGTTGCATTAACGTGGGATTGAACAATAAGATTTGTTTGCACTTGTTAATGTTTTAATTTTTGAGCTAGACTTAGGGAACTTGGGTTCATCATCATGGTTGTTCATTGCAACCGGAGCTGAATTAAGTTGTTATTCGCATTCATTGTTAGGTTCAACTAGAACCCACATCTTCATGGGCTTTACTACGTAAGGATTTGTCTACTCCTTCAAAATATACCAGCATGGTCCAAGCAAGCAAGGATATTTTCAGAGAAGAAGGCATACGGGTAAGACGACCCAGCTTCTATTACTTTTTTTTAATCTTCCTCCTATTTACCTTAAGAGGGTACCAAAAAGCTTTTGGTGAGATCAGTGTATCTGATAATGCCTGAATTCTTTATGTCTTTTGGAAGTTTCCTGTCAACTTTTTTATGGGAAAAGTTTCTGTATTACTCATTCTCAATTCTGTCATGTTACAGGGTTTTTGGCGGGGAAATGTGCCAGCTTTGCTCATGGTTATGCCATATACAAGTATACAATTTACTGTTCTACACAAGTTGAAGACTTTTGCCTCTGGTTCTTCCAAAACAGGTATGCCTACTCGGTGTCTGTCTCTACACATGAATTTGCAATTTACTCCTAGGTGTATGTCTGCCCAGATTTGCTTTTTTTTTTTGTTGATGTTGTTAAAACTTTGAATATACAGTTCAAGGTCTATTCATTGTTTTTATGGCAGGTCAAAGCCTTGTCAATCTGCAATCTAGAGTTATTGATTACTTGGGCATTTCCTGTTGTAGGTCTATTA
The DNA here is from genome assembly GCF_000741045.1 of Vigna radiata var. radiata. NCBI lineage: Eukaryota > Viridiplantae > Streptophyta > Magnoliopsida > Fabales > Fabaceae > Vigna > Vigna radiata. The sequence goes on from NC_028355.1 coordinate 1,180,995, forward strand.
TGTTCATTGCTTTGCTTTCTGTTGCTGCAGAGAATCACATGAATCTGAGCCCTTATCTATCCTATATGAGTGGGGCAATAGCTGGGAGTGCTGCTACTGTAGGTTCATATCCCTTTGATCTTCTCCGAACCATATTAGCTTCCCAGGGTGAACCCAAGGTATATGCATTTTAAAAGGTCCAATATTACAAGATGGTTTTGAAGTAAATTACTGTTATGCATACTAGTTGTAAACTGTGAAGATCCATGATGAAAATTGCTGGCATGCTTTTTAAAGACCCTTCACTTCCATTTACTTCTGCTTCTTTCAATGTTCATTCTACTTGAAACTCTTACATTTATGTGTGTTTTTTGGTTTCCTGCTAGAAATTTAAGATATAATACCATTCCTTGTGTATTTACTTGATACTATAAGGTTTTGGTATAGTTGGTCAATGACATCGTATTAAAATCTCTATGATCAAATGGTCTAGAATTTATCCTTGCTATCCCCATTCTTTGAATAAAAAGGTTGAATGTGAATACTAGATATGTGTGGGCTTGGCATGTCCTTGCTTCAAACCTTAGAGACTCTTGTTTAAGGGGGAATTATGCGAGATATAATATAATTCATTTATGTGTCTTTACCTAACAGCTGAAGCTTTTAGAGTAGTTGCTTCGTGATCAATCATTTTTCCAATTGTGGTGAGGGAGTGTCCACCTTTGCTTCCTAATCAATTAATTTTATTTCGTATCCGAAGCTTAAGCATGGAAAAAGAAACACTTCCACTTGTGGCCTTTGATTATATAACTTTAGCTTGAGTGCATAGCTTGAGACTGTTGCGATCCTTGATGTCTCATGAAATCAATTTTGGGACAATGACTTGTTAATATTTTCCCATTTTTCAGGTTTATCCAAACATGAGAACAGCATTTGTTGATATTGTCCAGACTCGTGGCTTCCAAGGCTTGTATGCTGGATTGTCACCAACCCTAGTTGAGATTATACCATATGCAGCTCTACAATTTGGCACCTATGATACATTTAAACGTTGGACCATGGTAAAATTTCAGTTCTTCTTCTATTTACCATTCCACTTATTTGTATTTGAAGTAATTATGGTATGCACGTATTGAATGTGTGGTTATTATTTTCCCACTGGCTATTTGTAACGACAACGAAGCTATGCAGCAGTTTGTGTTAATTTTAAATTTTGGTCCGAGCAAAATGTTGTTTATGCCTTATACCCAGTCTCAGCTCTGCATATCTATAACTGCTAGTGGCCAGTGACAGAAGGAGTTTTTTTCTTTTCAATAAATATCATCATAACTTACTATGTCAAATGCCAGTGTACTAATACTTAAACTTATTTTAATGCAAATATGGTCCACTGAGGTAACATCATATTAAGATTCCTTCACAGAACTGCTATATGCTTTACTCATACGTTATAGACAGCAATTCTTTGATACCTGTTTTTTAATATGCATGTATTATGCGGGATAAATGTAGGCGTGGAATCAACGTCAGTATTCGAATCCTACTGCAGAAAACATCTCTAGCTTTCAGCTTTTCCTCTGTGGAGTGAGTGCAGGAGCATGTGCCAAGCTCGCCACTCATCCACTTGATGTGGTCAAGAAAAGATTTCAGGTGGATGATAGAATTTTGAACCCCTCATTCCTCTACAAAATATAAGCAAATTATGAATCTTCATTCTTTTGCTGCAGATTGAAGGTCTACAAAGGCATCCAAGATATGGAGCTCGGGTTGAACACCGTGCATACAACAATATGCTTGATGCCATAAAGCGAATATTACAAAGGGAGGGTTGGGCTGGTCTATATAAGGGGATAGTCCCATCAACTGTTAAAGCTGCACCAGCTAATGCTGTAACATTTGTGGCGTATGAATTGACATCAGACTGGCTGGAATCTCTTTTGACTTGATTTTTTTACTAAGGGGGAAAAGGGGATTTTTTGTTTTTTTTTTTAATCTTCATTATCTCATTCTTTTTAATCCATTTAGTCATCGCCTGGATAGGAAGAGGTGTATGCTAATTTTGAGATAGTGGTTACGATTCTAGTTCACTTTTAAGATGAATATTCAGCCAAGTAAAAGCTAAGATTTAGCAGAGTGACATCAATTTTCCTTTTTCTAAATGGTGCGCTCCAGCTGTTGGTGGGATTATTCTTGTTAAGGTGCTTTTTACTTCCAAATTTATCCTAAATGGTTCAAAATCTGTCTTTATTCGGACTTCATCTTCCACAATTTGAGGGTTTTTATATGCACCGGTTTTGCAACCAATCCAAATTAACTATGCTCACGGACTAGGATCGAGGTGATTAAACTCGAGGCTAATGACGGAGGGACACGAATCTCTCTGCATGGAATAAGTCTAATAGTAAGTAAATCTAAATAGCAGAGTTTACAAACATATGCATCTTGTAAGAACAAAACTGAAATTGCTCATTTTTATTAACTGTCGTGAAGTAATGCAAAAACAACAAACAATATCTCAGCTGTAGGGTTTCAAAACACTTATTGCAACTCACCCTCTACAGGGTTAATTTTCGTCAGAAGTACAAATTCAATTAATGATATCACGATGTCATTCGAGTCTATGTATAGGGGCTGCACGAGCACCTGATAATATAGTCTATCACAAGTTAAATGAAGACCTCATGTTATGGCCTTTTGTCATTATCTTTTCTTTCGGACAACATTTTTTAATGCCCAAGACTTTTGTCCGCACTTGAAATCCAGTTAGAACAGCCATTTTAAGACAAGAAAGAACCAGTGAGTAATGTCAGTTAAGCTATTATCTTGGTGCTTCGTTCTTGTCTTTACTGCTACCTTCTGGAGGTTGTGATAAGAATTGCAAGATCCTTTGAATCTGAACAAGATCCACTTGAAATTTTTCAGCAATCTGTTGAGCATTCATACGTCCATTGTAATCATCAGCCTTACCTTCGTGCAAAAGTATGATATGGCGCAACTGAGCAATATTCAAAGTGCCAGCAGGAACCTGCCTTTCCTCATAGCGCCCAGAATCTGGTTTTGTGTTTCGCAATTTGGGCATTGGCCTGTTGTACTTCTCAACCACGAAGGCCTGTAACAATATTGTCTAGATGTAAGGTGAGTTTGTCTCGGTGAATATGCACTAAAAACCGTCAAAAGTAAAGCTCTGACCATTGAAACTGCATTTGTAACATTCTTTTTGAGAAATAATTCTTTTGAATGTCTCGTAAGAAGATATTAAAAAGGTTGTTAATTCTCTAAAATAAGTTCATCCAAACACATATTCCAAAAGTCAACCAAATTTGTTAAGTTCAACTTGGCACTATGCTCATACCATGAGTAACAAATGACAGAAACCATTCTCGGCATTGATTGGTAATGGAAAAGGTATGCATGACAGTATTTTATGCAAATATTGGCATACAAAATACAGTCAAAGGTAGGATTATATTGGCAGATTTCCTTTTATTTGATCGCAGATAAACACGCCAATATAGAAAAACAGGGTTTACTTGATGTTCAATGCCAATAGTACCATTTTTGTACTTCGGATACAGTGACAAACTTTAATAATACTCAACATCCAACATTAAAAGAATTTCATAGGAAAAGAGTGAAGAATAAAACAATTTTAAATGTTGGAGTTATCCATTAATACATACACCGTAATGACACTTCTGCATCAACTTCAATTCTACAGAAAGAGTAAAAACAATTTGATATAAACTTACCTCACCCATCTCAGGTTTCCCCCCAGGCTTTGATTTAATTCTACCAACCATTTGACCAAGCATAGCATCAAATTTGGGATCTCTTTCTTCCAGGATGTTGTCCATATTAACTCTAGAACGATCATCTTAAGCCAAGACCAAATAACAGTGAAATCAACCACGATGAAATAGCACGGTAGCATTATAGAACTTCGCAAAGAACACCAAAATTATAAGCAATGTCTATGTATGCAACATTTCAAAATGACACAAATTAACATGGAGCAAATTCTTTTTATTTTTTTATGGATAAATAATTGCTACAAGAAGTATAACCACAAAAAATCTAATGGTATCAGCAGCAGCAAGGACGAAAATACAGAATGGAAATGGGGTGGGATGGAATACCTGGGTCGTTTGGTTTGAGAAAATGTATTTTAATTTCATTTTCTGCCATCACTTTTAATCACAATAATGTAACATTGTTTTGATTTCGTTACCAGTTTGAAAAGAAATCAACTTGCACTAATGTTTTGAATTCATTTTCCATTTCCACAATTTGTTTCTAAATTTTTAAATACTAGAACCCAACTAAAATTAAAATCACAATTTGTAATTAAAAGTGAAATCAGAACATTTTCTGAAACAAAGTGACCCCTTGGATGTTTCACTGGTTATTGGTAGATAGAGGGGTAGAAATGGGTGAACAAAAATCTACATCCAGTTAAACTTCTTTCCTAAATTTTACCGTCCAACCATTTATTCTGTCAAGCTATGCCTAAACTCCCCCCACCACAGACAAACACAATTTTTCATTACACCATTTTCAGCTGGACTAAGCTTCCATACCCATGACCCAACCCATATGGATGCAAAAAAAACTACAAAGGAATACTTTAAACTGAAAAGTAACATTCACAAACCCCCACAGTCTTAGCCTTGTTCTAGAACACCAAAATACAGTTGAATACAGTCTCGGGATAACCCACATTAGCTATCTTAATTTCCAAGGCACCTTCTAACCATTTTTATTTTCCCAGAGCGAAATCATGTTAAAGGAACAATTTTTTCGTAATCCTTTAGCTCTAATTTCCCAATCAAAACCTTTGAACCTACGAGAAGAGAGAGACATAATTACCGGCCTGAAGTACGTCTTGTTCGGCGGCTTTCGAGATCTGCGCCGCCTTGTCGGTGGCAACCGTGGGCGGCGGTCGGCGATCAACGGCGGTCTTTGGCTTGGAGAAAGATGAGGTGTCAGCCTCGGATGCTGCCCGGATTCTTCCAGATGCTCGACGAAATGCCTGACCCATCGTTGTGTTTTGACGCCGAACGCGGCCTTGTGATGTCTCTTGTAGTGTAAGCCTAATATTGAAGATGTTTTCGTGGCTTGTTTTGGTGCATATGTTTTAGAGAAACTCAACTAACACTCTTTATAACTTTTTTATATCATTATGTAAAGTTTATTACAATGTAAAGTTTTTCAACTATGAACCATAACATTTTGTCCATAACTTAGTGTGATTTATAAAATTGTACATTTCCTTAATAAGTTAATTTCAATAATACTATACATTGAACTATGGTGAATCACCTTTTCCTTGATGAACGTGAAGTGTTAAAATTTATCTTGTAATAATGTAATTTGAAAACTAAAAGTTTTTTATTATTTGGTCTCCCAAAATATTACTAAAAATAAATGATGAATTTTGAATTTGATATATTTAGTGTTATCGATCTAGCTTTTTAAAGTATGATTATTTAATATATATATATATATATATATATATATATATATGGCTAAAGATAGACAAACCCTAAAATACATCCCCTTTGATGGTGATTTGGGATTATGAAGATTACAAATCACATCAATCAAAACTCCAACACTGAATGAAATTTCCCTTCGAATCACAGTTTTTCGGTAATCCATACACTCGGATATGTTTCATTCCCAACGCTTCAAACTCTTTCTTCTCTATCGGAAGTCATTCTCAATAACCCCTCTTCAAACCCGACAACCCAACAATCCATTATCCTCGATACTCTCTCTGAAACACTCTTCAAATGCTTCACAGCAACAACACTCTTTCATGGTTTCCTATCTCGTAAACGACCGCGGGTTCTCCCCAGAAACCGCTCTGAAGGCTTCCAAATTCATTCAATTCGAGACCTCGGAAAAGCCCGACTCAGTCATCGCATTCTTCAGAGATAACGGATTCAGCAATACCCAGATAAACAGCATTGCCGAAAGAGCACCCAAGGTTCTCACTTGCGACCCCCACAAAAGGGTTTTTCCAAAGTTCGAGTTTTTACTCTCGAAAGGGGCCTCACGCTCTGACATTGTGGAACTGGTGAGTAGGAGCCCCAGAATCCTTTACTGCAGCCTCGAGAATAACATTGTCCCTTCGTATGAACTGATGAGGAAGTTTTTTCAAACCGATAAGGAAACGATGGATTGCATACGCTCTTGTGGTCATTTCTTTGGTACTGATCGTGTGGTGAAGAATGTGGAACTTTTGGTTGATGATGGAGTCACTGATCGTGTACTAGCCTTTGTGTTACGCAGGAGAATTTCTATAATCTTGTGTTCTTCCTTGAAGAGGACTTTGGATGAGGTTAAGGAAATGGGGTTTGATCCTTCCAAGTTGAGCTTTGCCATCGCGCTGGTGGCGAAAACGACCATTCCGAAATCTCGATGGGAGAGGAAAGTTGATGCCTTTAAGAGATGGGGTTGGTCTGAAGAATTGGTTCTCAGAGTGTTTAGGAGGCAACCCCTCGTAATGTTGGTGTCCCAAGAAAAAATTGATAGGATTATGAGATTTTGGGTTAAGCAATTAGGTTGGGACTATTTGGCTCTTACCAAGAAACCAGAGATTTTTGGATTTAGTTTGGAGAGAAGGATCATTCCAAGGGCACTTGTTGTCCAGTATTTACTCAAGAAAGGTTTGAGGAGTAAGAGTGCCAGCTTGATTACGCCATTTTCTGTTTCTGATAAGGTATTTATTGAAAACTATGTCATGCGTTTTAAGGAGGAGACAAGTGAACTACTAAAGCTGTACCAATTCAAAGACTAAAAGAGGATGATCAAATGGTTAACTAACGAGAACTAATTTCTCTGATTCCAGAAGTTTGTATTTCTTCATCCCTTATAACTTGGAGTTAGTCATGTTTAAATTCAACTGATTTAAATCAATTGTGTCATTCTGATGGGTTGGAATGCTTTCTGCAATTGCCACCATCTTTGTGATTTATATCAGTTGCTTGACGTTATATAAATGTGACTGTAGCATGAAAAGTTTAGCTCAAATTCTTATCCAATGCTCATCTGCAACATAGCTTACACAAGCATTTTTTTTTTTTTGTCGTTGCCTTTGGAATAAAAGTCTATATGTCATCCTTGCATTAATGTATGCACTGGCAAGGATCTTTTAGTTATTAGTTTGTATACATGTCAATTCTTTTTTCTGGTTTGGTTTCTGGATTGAAATATTTCAACTATTTTGGTAATTGATCTTATAGGATAGGCAAGATATCATTACAATTATCACATGAAAAAGTCTCTTTAACAATATTTTTTACTAACTCTTTGATAATACATACGTGTTATAGGATAGGCAAGATATCATTACAATTATCATATGAAAAAGTCTCTTTAACAATATTTTTTACAACTCTTTGATGATACATACGTGCTAGTTTGTGATTGGTCCGTTTCAAATATTTTTTAGAATAAATTCAAACAAATCAATAAAATGATGACATGTGTTCAATTATCAAAAAGTTGTTAAAATATCATTGTCCATCATCATAACTCCTTTAACTTTTGTGTAACTTAATGATTTGTTCCTTGTTAGTGGAAAAATAATGTCAAATTATTGCACAGACGTTTAGCTGGGTATACATCAAATGACAACGTCCGGATACACCATTGTAGTTTGTATGGTCACTTGTGATGGTTAAAGAAGAAAAAGAAAAATAAAGACTATCATATGCAAGTATTAAAAAATACTATTGATTTTTCTCTTCTGTCGTATGAACTTTGTAAGAATAAAGTTTTTAATTTATCTCAATAATTTAGTAAGAAGCATCCAATCATTGTATATTTCAAAAAACACTACACACTCTTTGTTGATGAAATAAATTATAATCTTTTAACTATTTAGACATTATATTTATTTAGGATTAGAAATGATTTATCAAAATAATACTTAATTAAGTAAAAGATTGCCTATGTAAAAAAATTACATAATACTAAAATTAGACTCGTCAAAAAGTGATCGACAGTTTAAAAATACTCTAAATAAACTAAAAGTGATTTGTTAAAAAATAATAAGTTAAATTACGCAAATTTATTGAAACAGATTAAACTAATAATGTATTGTTTAGTATTAATCTTTTTAATAAAACTTAAACAGTTTGTCAAAAATTAAACAAAATATATGAAATCAATCAAACTATTAAAAAAATATTTTATATATATATATATATATATATATAATACACCATTTATTAATACATAGACAATATAATTAAAAAAATTTAAAAACAAAATTCAAGTCTGCCTTTTTTGTGTATTATTTCTTATTTTTCACATATTAAAGAAGATGTAATCAACGCTTCTAATCCGTGTAAATTTAATTATATTTATTTTTATTTAGAATTGGGTTAATTAATTACTTGGATTGGACCCTTAAGTTATGTTATAGGATAATGTTCTAATTCATTTGTGGGATTATTTTGTCTTTTTTATTTATTTCTTTTAGAATTTAATTCTACAGAGTTGATAATTTGTTTCTCTCTTTGAGAACAGATATCGAATGGAACCCTAGCAGAAAAATAGGAGTGAGATTTGAAGGAGGAGCTTGTATCTGTCTCAAAATCTGAGTTACTCAGTACCACGCTCAGGTAACATCATTGTTCTTCAATCCTTTGCCTTTTCAATTTTCAGGAATTTTCTTCAATTTGAAAAGTTGTTTTTCACCTCATCACCATGTTCAATAAACTTCTGTACTTGAAATGTGTCACTTCCACAGCAACATCACCTTACCCTTTTATCCACCACTACCCATTCCTCTTTTCTCTTTGTTTCTGCACAGCCACTTCAAATTCACGCTCATTTGCAATATCCTACCTCGTTGACAACTTTGGATTCTCTCCTGAATCTGCTTCCAAAACATCTAAGTCCTACAATATTTGTTTCCAGACCTCAGAAAAGCCCGAGACTGTGATCGGGTTCTTCAGAAATCACGGTTTCTCTAATATTCAAGTAAACTATATGGTTAGAAAGGCACCGTGGTTGCTTTCTTGTGACCCCTGCAAAAGGTTATTGCCAAAGTTTGAATTTTTTCTCTCAAAGGGTGTTTCTAGGTCTGAAATTGTTGACCTAATAAGTAAGTACCCTAGAGTACTGCGTCCAAGCCTGGAGAATCATATAGTCCCAACCTATGAATTGATATATAAGTTATTCCAATCTCATGTGAGGACTACTCGTTTTATGTTTGGTAATACATTTTACTCTTTCAAGGATCGTCTGGCACACAACATCAGATTGCTGCTAGAGAATGAAGTGAGCGAATCAAATATTGCAAGATTGCTTGGGAACCATAGTAAGGCGGTCTATACCTCAAATGATATAGTTAAGTTGGTGAAGGAAGTAAAGGATTTGGGGTTTGATCCTTCAAAAGAAAGTTTTGTTGTAGCGATGATGGCCATAAAAAAAATAAGTGTTTCCCTGTGGAAGGAGAAAGTTGATACCTTCAAGAAATGGGGTTGGTCTGATGAAGCGTTGTCTGAAGCATTTAGGAGGCACCCTCACTTTATGTTGAAATCTATTAAAAAAATAAATGCTGTGATGAACCTTTGGGTCAATGAGTTGGGAAGGGATCCTTTGGAACTTGTCCATCGTCCAATGATTTTCGATTTGAGTATGGAAAAGACAATCATTCCAAGGGCCCGTGTTGTCCAGCATTTACTTTCTAAAGGCTTGAGGAAAAGTGCCAACTTTGTGTATCCGATTAGTATTCCTGAAAAGTTATTTCTTGCAAGGTTTGTGACATGTTTTAAGGAGGAATCATCTCAACTATTAAAGCTGTATCAGGAAAAAGTTAGTGTTCAAGGA